>NC_083772.1:7718871-8018871 GCF_963514075.1 Conger conger
GTGTGTTGAGTGCAGTGTGGCTGACACAGAACAGTATCCTGAGTGGTGTGTGGAGTACAGTGTAGCTGACACAGAACAGTATCCTGAGTGGTGTGTGTAGTGCAGTGTGGCTGACACAGAACAGTATCCTGAGTGGTGTGTGGAGTAGTGTTCAGCTCCTTACCTCTCTCTCTCTTGTCCTGCAGTGCACCTCATTCCCACTGCCCCAGTGAGTGAGGAGCGGCCGCAGGGGAAGAGCCGAAAGAGGGTGATCCCCGTCCCACACACCGAGCCCCCGGAGCCAGACCCCGTCTACGAGGCCTACGCCTACTGCAACATCCCCAACCGCTCCGAGCAGGGCTGGGAAGGTACCGCCCAGAATGCACCCCAAACACCCACTTAATGCACATGACCGTCACTACAGAGGCAGAATATATTACAGTGGGTTCATTTCATTATTATTTAGGGTTATTACAATGTCTGTTTGCTCAAAGCTTCAATGGATACAGTGATGTAGAAGTGTAGTGCATGAAAGGAAATTAAATGAGTAGATTTGTGGTCAGAATTATGATATGAGGGATATTTTATTAACATAATAATTAAATGTTTGCTTTAAACAGTTTAAGCAAATACAGTATGAAACAAGGATCTTGTCCTGAATGAGAAGAGCATCCATTTGCTGAACATAAACCTGGCTTACTGCCCAGGGTTTTCAAGGTCTTCATAGTGTTGGAGTGGGGTGGCTTTGAATGCTTACATTTCCTTGTTTGTATGTATGAACATCCATAAAAAATTGGATGATGAAATTACTGTATGCTGTAGGCGATCTTTTGTGAATAGAAAAGCATGATCCCATAGTGATGGACACAGCGATAATGACAGTAATGAATGTATGTGTTGTATAATGATGTCATCGTCCTTCCTCCCCCAACAGGCCATGGTCCCGCTGGCTATAAGCTGCTCTCCGTACAGGTGATGATTCGTCATGGTGACAGGTATCCACTCTATGCCATTCCCAAGACCAAAAGACCGGCTATTGACTGCACACTGGCGCCGGACAGGTGAGTCACCCACTACCCTTTCATACATTACATTACATTATTGGCATTTGGCAGACGCTCTTTTCCAGAGCGACGTACAGTTGATTAGACTGAGCGCAGGAGACAATCCTCCCCTGGAGCAATGCAGGGTTAAGGGCTTTGCTCAAGGGCCCAACAGCTGTGCGGATCTTATTGTGGTTACACCGGGATTAGAACCACCAACCTTGCGTATCCCAGTCCTTTACCTTAACCACTACACTACAGGCCGTCCTTTCAAAGGCTGTGTGAACATACTGAACTGTAAGCCCGGAACTATAATGTATGTAGGACTGTTTCCCCCATGGTGGCACTGGTTCAGCTATTAGTGCTCTGTTTTTGGGAGTTTGGTCAGTTCGCACATCAGAACAGAGCACTGTGCAAGGAACAAAGACAAGAAAAGTCTGAATAAATAGCATTTAGTCATTTACATTTTAGTTGACAATTTTGGTCTAATTAAATTTAGTTTGTTTTCGCTGCATTTACACGTCCATGTATGACACTACAGCATGGGTGGTGATCAGCTATGGGTGAAATGGGTGTTGAAATGGGGGTAACTTTTCATGATGAGTGTAGTGTTGTGTTAATGACAGTGTCAATGACAGTGTTGATGACTGTGTTTTAAGTGTTGTGTTGATGATTGTGTTGATGACGGTGTTGATGACTGTGTTTTAAGTGTTGTGTTGATGACGGTGTTTTAAGTGTTGTGTTGATGACGGTGTTGATGACGGTGTTTTAAGTGTTGTGTTGATGACTGTGTTTTAAGTGTTGTGTTGATGATGGTGTTGATGACGGTGTTGATGACTGTGTTTTAAGTGTTGTGTTGATGACGGTGTTTTAAGTGTTGTGTTGATGACGGTGTTGATGACGGTGTTTTAAGTGTTGTGTTGATGACTGTGTTTTAAGTGTTGTGTTGATGATGGTGTTGATGACGGTGTTTTAAGTGTTGTGTTGATGACTGTGTTGATGACGGTGTTGATGACTGTGTTTTAAGTGTTGTGTTGATGATGGTGTTGATGACGGTGTTTTAAGTGTTGTGTTGATGACTGTGTTGATGACCGTGTTAATGACTGTGTTTTAAGTGTTGTGTTGATGACTGTGTTGATGACTGTGTTGATGACGGTGTTTTTGACAGGAAGCCGTCGCACCCCAAGCTGGGCGCGTTCATCAGGCACATGGCCCGCGGGGGGCAGGGCCGCTGGGATGCTGTGCTGGGCGCTCTGCCCCGCCTGCCCAACCACAGCTTCTGTGAGATAGGAGAACTCACACAGACTGGTAACCGCACAGCACTGCCCCTGACCTAGTCACTTACACTAACATCACTATCCCTGATTTAGTCACTTACACTAACATCACTGCCCCTGACCTAGTCACTTACAATAACATCACTATCTCTGATTTAGTCACTTACACTAACATCACTGTCCCTGATTTAGTCACTTACACTAACATCACTGTCCCTGATTTAGTCACTTACACTAACATCACTGTCCCTGATTTAGTCACTTACACTAACATCACTGTCCCTGATTTAGTCACTTACACTAACATCACTGTCCCTGATTTAGTCACTTACACTAACATCACTGTCCCTGATTTAGTCACTTACACTAACATCACTGTCCCTGATTTAGTCACTAACACTAACATCACTGTCCCTGACTTACTCACTTACACTAACATCACTATCCCTGACTTACTCACTACACTAACATCACTGTCCTGGTCAGATTTGAATGAGCGAATGGCGAATGCATTACCTTTACCTCAGGTCACGCCTGACTCTCTGTCTCCCCCTTCAGGCGTGGTGCAGCACTTGCGGAACGGCGAGACCCTGCACAGCACCTACATCGAGCGGCACCAGCTGCTGCCGGCGGGGCCGTCGGGCGCGCAGCTGTACCTGGAGTCGACGGGGAAGAGCCGCACGCTGCAGAGCGGCCTGGCGCTGCTGTACGGCCTGCTGCCGGACTTCGACTGGGCGCGGCTGAGCGTGCGGCACCAGTGGTACACGCTGTTCTGCGGCGGCGGCTGCGACTGCCCGCAGCGGGCCCGGTACCTGGCCGAGGAGCAGCGCCGGCAGTACCGGCTCCGGGCGGCCGACGCCCTGCTGGAGCGCACCTACGCGGACATGGCGCGGGCGGTGGGCGTGCCCACACGGCAGCTCCGCGTGGCCAACCCCATCGACTCGCTGCTCTGCCACTTCTGCCACGGGCTGAGCTTCCCGTGCGGGGCGCGCGGCTGCGTGTCGCGCCAGCAGTTCCTGGCGCTGAAGCGGCAGCAGATGGAGGACGAGCGGGACCGGCTGGGCCGCGGCCTGTACCTGCGCTACGCCCTGCTGGCGGCGCACCCCTTCCTGAACCGCACGGCCGCCCGCATGCAGCGCGCCGCCCAGGGGCGCCGCGACGAGCCCTTCGCCCTGTACTCGGCGCACGACGTCACCGTGGCGCCCGTGCTGAGCGCGCTCGGCCTGGCCCGCGCGCGGGCGCCCCGCTTCGCCGCCCGCCTGGTGTTCGAGCTGTGGCGGGAGGAGGAGGGGGGGGGGCCGGGCGGGGGGCTGTACGTGCGCGTCCTCTACGACGGCGAGGACGTCACCTTCCACACCAGCTTCTGCCGCGCCCACGACCGCGCCTCCGCCCAGCCCCTCTGCCCCTTCCACAACTTCCTGTCGTTCGTGCAGAGGGACATGTTCGGCCCCCTCAACACCACCAGCTACCATGACGCCTGCCATCGGCGCACCGTTTGAGAAGTGTGTGTGTGTGTGTGTGTGTGTGTGTGTGTGTGTGTGCGTGTGCGCGCGTGCGCGCGTATGTTTGTGTTAAGAGTGGTGGCACACTCTTTAAACAGCTGAAGGTTTTTTTATTTGCGTGTAGTTTTAGTTGATATAACTGCACCAGTGCACTAATCTGAGTCATTGTAAGATTTCAGTGTTTGGGAACAGGAACACCAGTTACCCTCAATGCCCCAGGCCCCTCAGATCAGATTGATATTTTCTAATTTTCCAAACTCTTAATTTTTTTTAAATGGAGACTGTTTAAATCTCTGTTTTATGGATCTTTACGACTTTATATATTCTGAGCATACTGTGGTGTTAACAGTATTGTTAATTGTTTATTGTTTATTGTTTGTGGTGTAAGCATTCGTAAAATAGTTCAAGGCAAGTAAGGGCAGTTAGTTGCTTGATACGGTTTCAAGCTTTTGATGATGGCTTTTGAAGAGATTTGTCTTTGATCTAAATCTACCAAAAACAAATAGTTTGCTGCACATTATCTTGTTTATTATTGAATTTAGTCAAAGTAGTGAGAATATTATGTCATTTTTGCTACTGAGAAATGGCAGATACTAAAATGTTTTTGTCTTTTTAAAAACATTGCATTGCCAGCCAGTGGTTTACCTTTTCTGTGTCCTGCCAGGAGGGAGACACTGCTGGTTGCTATGAAACCAAACTGCTGATGAGATAAAGACAACAAAAATGCTTAACCTTAAAATGAAGGACTAAACCATTTAATAATTTCACATGAAAAATGTACTTTCTGGGTGCTGTGTACAGTGATAGCCACTAACTGCTGTTCAGTAGATGCTAATTTTGCATTTAGCTAATTCAGGAAGGATGTAATGTTAACTTAGTCTAAATACAATAAAGACTACCTCTCAAACCCCCCCTCCCCACATAGCTGAAAACTAAGCTGTTTCCTTGAAGACAAAAAACAGTAAATCGTTAAAAAAAAAAAAAAAAACATGGGTCATGGGTTGACCTGTGCAGGTTTGGAGAACTGTACTGAGCGACATATTGCTTTTTAAAGTTAAAGTTTTCTCCAATACATAATTTTAAAGATGTTCAGGAAGGTGGACAGTGTGAGTTAAATGAAATGGCACTGGCAGTGGACCCGTGTGTTCTGCGTTTAAACGCACATTCAGGTACCTCTCTCTCCACAGGTCAAACTTCACTGGAGCAATAAGCAGAATGTTTCCGAGCGGGGCATCACAATATCCATGTTCACTTTAACTTGGGTGCTGGATTCATTACAAACGTTTTCTATTCTAGCTTTTGTATATGTTTTTTCCAACTACACATGGTGCTTGAGACCAGTTAAAAATGCATTTTGCAGACTAGTTTTGTACCAAGCATCTGGTAGAACAGCAGAGAGAACGACAACAATATTGTGGCTTTTTATTGTGCCAGTATTTGGTGTAATGTTTATTATTATTCTATCAAACGCCCCAGAGGGGGGGAGTATTGTCAAGGATATTGTCAGCCCTTTGGTCAGTTCGCTCATGGTTTCTGAATATGGTCCACCCCCCCCCCCCCCCCCCAAATGATTCAGCTCCCCTCCCTGTCTAATCATGGGTTTTCTGCACACTGGTCCTGCATGTTCTGTTCACTGCACGTGCTCATGGGAGAACCTACAAGGGGCTGGCTTCCTGTACTCATCATCTTCATGAAGTCATGGCACCCTCATTGGATAAATTCAGGATATTGAATGAATTGGGCCATTGTAGCTTACTGAATTCGAGGTGTTTGTTGAAATCATACAGATTCATCCCATTGGAGCAGACAATCTGATACATTTTTCAGTGGGACGGAGGGTTTAGCGTAACCGTTTTATGAAAAAGAGCTCTGTTAGCGGCCCCAAATGATTGGTTGGTGAAGCACAGGTTTGCAGCACAGGTTCCAGTCTGGGCTGATCAGATTGAGGGATATGGCGGACTTTATTCTGTTGTGCGAAGTACGACAATCTCCGCCAGTTTCCGCCTAGTATGCTAGCAGCTGCTAGCTCTCCTGTAGTACCCTGGGGCCTGTGGTGTGGGAAGCCTTCTCAGGTTGGCATGGAGACAATGTCCCAATCTTTGTCTCGCATATCTGCTAGGAGTTCAAAACCAGAATTTACCATCAGAGAAAAGAAATATATAAGTGTTGTGTATATTTTCCTATGGATGAACTGGCTTCTCTGTTGTACATTACATTATATTACATACATTATTGGCATTTGGCAGACGCTCTTATCCAGAGTGACAACAGTTGATTAGACTAAGCAGGAGACAATCCTCCCCTGGAGCAATGCAGGGTTAAGGGCCTTGCTCAAGGGCCCAACGGCTGTGCGGATCTTATTGTGGCTACACCGGGATTAGAACCACCGACCTTGCGTGTCCCAGTCATTTACCTTAACCACTACGCTACAGGCTGCCCATGTCCCAAGGAGATCAATCATTAGAAATTAAGCGATTTTAGTGGATTATTGTTTTTGAATGCATGATGTTTGTCCTCCTTCCAGTATGTCCTTATTTGTTTAGCACTTTTGATATACGAGCAGGGGCCACCAATAGGATTCACAGCACAACTCAACTGGCGCGTTTGTCCACGTAGGTGTGCCCCCAAGCCTGCGTCACTGGTGCAGAGAAAGAACATTCCATCGCATTCCAACATCCCAACATCCCTTTGCTGTACATGAAATGGACCAGTGTTTTAATCTCTATTAGGGGGGCAAGACTGTCAACTGTAATCACATTCTAAAGCACCCAGCCCCTACAACTCAGTCTCAAACAATTGGGTTTATTGCAGCTAACGAATTGCAGCTAACGATATGCAGGATTTTATACCTGCAACTGTCTGTGTGTGATGCATTCACTTAGTGATGCTACAGTTGATCCGTTTTAGCAAGAGTGAAAATGAAGGTTATTATTGTTTTATAATGTGGGTTTTTTTTTTGTGCCTTCCTCACTGCAAAGTCTTTTCCAGGGCAGTTTGAGGCAGGTATACCTCTGAAGAATAAAGACTGAATTCTTGAAATCTGGTGGCTATGGGGACAGATTACATTATGCAGTGTGTAAAGATTCCCCAGGTAGTCCACTGGAAATATTTGACTTAATATTTATGATTAGGGTTTAATTATGAAAGTGCAAATTATTTTATTGAACTGTAATGCTTATGCTTTTTTTCTTAAACCTGTTCGTAACAGTGACTGATTTCGAGTTGAGAAGTGTGTGTATAACGGTTTATACTCTGGCAAAGTTACCATTAAATAAGTCTGTTGTAAATGGCTTTCACAAATGTCTTCTTGCAAGTGTAGTCTTATGTAGTCCCATCTGTAACGCAGTTGTACAGTGGGAGCAATAATTATTTGATCCCTTGCTGATTTTGTAGGTTTGCCCACTTACAAAGAATGGAACTGTGTATAATTTTAATCATAGGTACATTTTAACATTGAGAGACAGCATATCACAAAAGAATCCACAATAACATCATATACATTTTATAAATTTATTATTGTATTTTTGCATGAAATAAGTATTTGATCCCCTACCAATCAGCAATAATTCTGGCTCCCACAGACCAGTTAGTTTTCCATTAAGAAGCACTCCTAATCTCAACTCATTACCCAAAACACCTGTGTCAACTTGTTACATTGTTATGTAGCTGCATAAAAGACACCTGTCCACACAATCAATCAGATTCCAATGTTTCCACCATGGGCAAGACAAAGGAGCTGTCTAAGGACATCAGGGACAAAATTAGAGACCTGCACAAGGCTGGGATGGGCTACAAGAAAATAAGCAAGCAGCTTGGTGAGAAGTTAACAACTGTTGGAGCAATTATTAGGAAATGAAAGAAACACAAAGTTACCGCCAATCTCCCTTAGTCTGGGGCTCCACGCAAGATCTTGCCTCGTGGGATATCAATGATCATGAGAAAGGTCAGGGATCAGCCCAGTACTACACAGGAGGAGCTTGTTAATGACCTGAAGGCAGTTGGGACCACAGTCACGAAGAGAACCATCAGTAACACACTACACCGTGAAGGATTAAAATCCTGCTGCGTGCGCAAGGTTCCTCTGCTGAAGAAGGCACATGTACAGGCCCATCTGAAGTTTGCCAAAGAACACCTGGATGATCCAGAGGAGGCTTGGGAGAAGGTGATGTGGTCAGATGAGACCAATATAGAGCTATTTGGCATCAACTCGACTCGCCGTGTTTGGAGGAAGAGAAATGCTGAGTACAACCCCAAGAACACCATCCCCACTGTGAAGCATGGAGGTGGGAACCTTATGCTTTGGGGACAGGACGACTTCACCGTATCGGATGAATGGGCCATGTGAGTGAGAGCACTGAAAATGGGTCGTGGATGGGTCTTCCAACATGACAATGACCCAAAACATACGGCCAAGGCAACAAAGGAGTGGCTCAAAAAGAAGCATATTAAGGTCCTGGAGTGGCCTAGCCAGTCTCCACACCTAAATCCCATCGAAAATCTGTGGAGGGAGCTGAAGCTTCAAGTTGCCAAGCGACCGCCTCGGAACCTTAAGGATTTGGAGAGGATCTGCAAAGAGGAGTGGGCCAAAATCCCTCCCAAGATCTGTGCAAACCTGGTGAAAAACTACAACAAACGTCTGACTTCTGTGCTCGCCAACAAAGGTTTCTCCAAGTATTAAGTCATATTGTTCTATGGATCAAATACTTATTTCATGTGAAAATATGATATTCAATTTATAAAATTAAATGTTGTTATTGTGGATTATTTTGTGATATTCTGTCTCTCAATGTTAAAATGTACCTACCTACAAAATCAGCAATGGATCAAATAATTATCTGTATATTCTACTCTGGTCAAATACTGTGCTTTCATGTTGCACCATCACAGATGAGTTCACTCTGCATTACTTCACTCTGCATTCGCTCGGATTTGATACCCCTGCATGAAATCTGTGTGAAATGCTCACAAACCAAATCATATTTTGCCCAAAGGTTTTAGTGGATTTTGAAAAACTTTTTGATTGGCTCACTGTCTGGGGTGAAAGTGGAGCAAGTCTGCAGTTTTCTTCCACCAAGAACTAGAATGTGTACAAATAAATTGCACCAATGTTAAATTCAGCCAATGTCAGGTTGCTACTGTACATGAGATTCTCTATTCCAACAGCATTGACATGCGATATTGTGCCAAGACCCATGGTCACACGGTGTTGCTCATGCCTAATTAACTGAAGCTATGCAGGGCACAGTTGGGCTTGGTTAATGCTTCAGGCCAGGTTTACATGGCACTAAACCATCCAACCCCTCTGCTCTTGTGAATTGCATCAATTCTCATGTGAGGCTGCTAGAAATGTGGAGCTCAGCATGCTAATGCTAATTAGCAAATTAACCAAAACCTGCTTCATCGAGGTTGGTCACTGCCCTTTTTCTTACTGTAAATACATCCCAATTAAGAGCGTTCATCCCAAAACTAGTTGTAGGTGGCTGTCGTAGATCCACTGAAGCAATGTCACGTCAAACCAATTTAAATGTTAACACAGCCTCCGTACGCTTAGTCATAATCTTTATTACTTAAACTGACACCGCAAACATACAAATAAAAGTGCACATTTTCATGTCCGTCTGTCAAGTCAGTAGCAACATTCAAAGGACAGATACGGATAAGTAATGCTTGCATAAACCTGGGATTTACACAGGGAAAAATGAGCAATAGAATTCAAAACATTCATTTTAGAATTTCTGCATGTTTGCCTGTTTGGCACTCTGTGTGAACTGAGAGAAGAGTTTCAAGAGAGGAGGGATCCTTAAAATGTAATCGTTCAAATGGATCAATACAAATATCCTAGTCATCATTGAAATTCTAACGTTACTGCACATTAACAGTATCTAGGTGTGCTGTGTCATGTAACAAATGTAGACATCTGAATATGCTGAATCATACATGCTGGTATATTGCAATAGTTTGCAGTCTTTGCATGACTGTCAGATGCAAATGTAAAATGTTTCCAAACACAATCTCAGCATTTATCCTTGTTGTTTCGGGAACAAACTACTGGCAAATACTTAATGCATAAACTGAACGGCAGTGGCCTTCTCTCTGGAGGGAGGCAAGAGACCATCTGTATTCCCACCTAGGAGTGAAGATACAAATTATTCCTGTTAGCCAAGTCTGTTGGAAGGATAGAAAAAGCGGATAAGATCTTGACGAGTTCTTTTGTTAATCTCCAAACTCTGAATCTGAACGCACAATATGGACAGAAGACCTTTCATTTTGTACTCCTCATGATCAAATGGGTTCCAATATGAATATAAAAGTCAAGTCTTTGTTCAATGGTCTTCAACACCCCGATATATCTTTGGTCTTGTTTTTCCTTTGGAAGCGGATATCTGCGGGGTCAAACCCTCTCTCCCTGGCCCCAAAAACGGCCCAGTCAGGAGTCTTGGCCATGTAGTCCCTGGAGGAGAAGGTCCTGGTGCCCCCACTGTCAGTAAAGCCCTGGATCAGCTCATGGAATCTTTCATAGTCAATCCATGTCCACCACTCCCCTTCCACTTTGAACTGCAGAAACAGAGACAGACTGTAGAAACGGCACACTCACCCATGCTGTGTGTGTGTGCGTGTGTGTGCGCGCTTGTGTGTGCGTGCGTGCTTGTGTGTGCATGCGTGTCTGCTGCAGTATGACAGGGTGAAATTGGCTCAGGCGGTAAGAGGAGTTGTGTGGCAGTCGGAGGGTTGCTGGTTCGATTCCGCCCTGGGTGTGTCAAAGTGTCCCTGAGCAAGACACCCAACCTAATCCCTAAATGCTCCTGACGAGCTGGTTGTTGCCTTGCATGGCAGCCAATCGCCGTTGGTATGTATGCGAGTGTGTGTGTGTGTATGAATGGGTGAATGAATTGCACAGCGCTTTGGATAAAGGCGCTATATAAATGCCAGCCATTTACCATTCACAGGGACACATTAGTCTTAAGACCAGCGGGACAGGGTTACCTTGTGATGAGCGAGGAGGAGGCAGTTCGAATGCTTGTGCTCAGAGGCGATGTCGTAGTCCGGGAGCAGGTCAGCCAGCTCCTGAACGAAGCGCACCACCTCCTCGTGCCACGGCACGTTGGCCATGGTCAACGTGCTGGCAGCACTTTCTCCACAGTACGTCACCCCCTGGCGCATGAGAGAGAACGCCCAATTTACCACTCCAGATAAGTGCGATCTCACTCCCGAGACGGGACAAAACCGGTAACATCGGGTTTAAATCGAGGCAATTACACAACCACGAGGAAGAGCGTGACCAGAAGGGACTCGCGTGCCGGTTTGTGCCCAACGTACCTTCACCTCAATGAAATCAGGTTTGCCCAGAGTAACCAGCTCGGCGTACGCTCTCAGCTCGTCCACATTCCAGGCCTTCACCAGAGTCAGCCGGTACACTGTGCGCTGTTCCTGCACAAGAGACAGCAACCACCTCCGCACTCAAAACACAAGGCATTATGGGAGTTGTAGTCCACAAACCTTCCAGAGGAACGATTTGCTTGCGGATTATGTTTAAAATGGGTTGCTTTAAAAATAAGAAATAATGTTTTGATTTATAGTTTTGCCATTTAGGGAAAACTATCACTAAATTCACATTTAAATGTTAAAATCATTGTGAAACACAAAGAAAACAAACAAACGGGTGTAATTTACCTAACTGGTGAAAACATTGGCTGCGTGTGTGCGTCAGGTCGGTACCTTTTTCCCCAAAGCCCTGAGACACTCCAGGAAGCGGTGCCAGAAGTCTTTGAAGAGCGGGCGGTCGATCTTGCGCAGGCTCTCGCTGGTGCTGGCGTCCACACTGACGTACAGCTGCGTCACTGGCTCCAGACGCCTTCAGGGAGGACCGCGGGAGACGGGGATTAACTTTGCATTGTGGTCGCTCATACCACTACAGACTAGCGTAATGGCCTGTAGGATGCGCTCAACTTCATCTGCCTGAACGGAACTTGCAAGGGAAGCGTTCTCCCGACGTCCCGTTCTCCCGCTTCAATTTACAGCTTCAAAAGGCAAATCCACCCAAATGTCAAGGACATTTACATTGATATTTACATAACTTGTTACTCTTTTATCTAAGGCCATCATGATCACTGTGTAACTGCCTTACAACTGGTTGTGAAAACCCACAGGCTTCAATTTCTGTGGTGATGGATTTTTATTTATTTGCGTGTGTATTTTCAATTTTAGGTATAAAATAAGGCTCAGAGTAATTGTATACAGCACAGCCCTACCTGATCTCCTCAGGTATGCAATAAGACTCAGTTATATGCAGCAGAGCCCTACCTGATCTCAGGTATGAAATAAGGCTCAGTTATATACAGCAGAGCCCCACCTGATCTCCTCAGGTATGAAATGAGGCTCAGTTATATGCAGCACAGCCCTACCTGATCTCAGGTATGAAATAAGGCTCAGTTATATACAGCAGAGCCCCACCTGATCTCCTCAGGTATGCAATAAGACTCAGTTATATGCAGCACAGCCCTAGCTGATCTCCTCAGGTATGCAATAAGGGTGAGTTATATACAGCAGAGCCCTACCTGATCTCCTCAGGAAACTGCGCATTGGTCACCAGGAAGCTGGAGATTTGGTGGCGGTGCAGCAGCTTCAGGAAAGTGTTGATCTCGGGGTACATGATGGGCTCCCCCACCAGCGACAGCGCGCAGTGCTTCACCGCCATCCCCTCCTCAAAACGCTCCAGACGCACCCCCGGCACACCTGCCCAACACACCACGCTTCCTGTTTGTACACGGTGCTCTCGGGACCCTGCAGGGGTAGGGCTGCTACAGCCAGGCCGCCTCTCATTACGGTTTCATCAGTGTCTGTGATCCTAACACGCCGTCAGTGAAATGAATTGACCTGCCGACAGAATCGGTTCAACAGGGTGCCGCTTATAGAGATGATGCAGTCTACAGAAAGACAGTGACTTTGCTTCCATCAATCAATCATGACCTAGATACAGTCAATCAATCAATCAATCTTGATATGGACTCGGTAAATGAATGATGACTTGGATTAATTCCACATGTGCCTCTAAGGGGGAGAAATCAACTGCACTGTGCCAGGCATTCGCCTAGATCTTTAACCTGCTCTTCTGTAAATGGGGTAACAATATGCTGTGGAAACTTGTGTGAATCCATGGAATAGGGATTGGATGTTTTGATGATAGCATTACCTCTGAACTGCCGGATCATGTTCTGATGGTTCTCCAGGGCCTCTTGGAGGATCTGCTCTGGGGGATCCATCTTCCAGCGCCACTCTGTACCCACAGGATTAGTGTGATGTCTATGGTAGGAGGGGCAGGGTACAGATTTACTTAACGGGCCTCTCATGACCGAGGCAACACAATGAACCGTGTCAGAAGCAGAGGCTGGTATGGACCTCATGCCACACCAGAGCTCAGAGGCCCACAGCCCAGCAGAGAGTAGTATTATCAGCAGGGTCGCCCAGGAAGGGAGGGTATCAGAACCTTCACCGAGAGCCTTCACCCTGGAAGGCACTGCTGTTTTTAAATCTCACAATTTTGCATACATCATTTTTTTCTGCAGTTGTGTATTGAGCCTTCCGAGTTCATCTGATCAGATTTAGTTAGAATTCACTTAGAACAGCATTCCTCTACTCGGGCACTATATACAGCAGTACTCTTCACATCACAATTTCTAGTAATAAACTACAGCCAGTCTTGACAAGATTTAGGCGAATTCTGTAAAGTGACGATAACATTTGCTTTGCCTCTGAAGCGGACTACAGCACGAGCAATGCCGCGCAGCCAAGCAGCCAAGCAGCACCAACATCCGTTTCTTAGGGAGCGAAACGGGAACTAATTTCAACATTCAACGGGATAGTCCCCAAGAAAGGCCACATACCTCCAGCAGAACACACACTTGTTGGCGCAGGCCAGGCTGGGCGTGGTCTCCATGCAGCGGTGAGACTCAATCCCATAGAAGGTGTGTTTGTAGCACCCTCCTCTTCCCCTCAGCATGGACTGGAGCAACAAGAACGGGGACATTCTGCTGTAACCGCACGTCTAATAGTGTGAATAAAACCATTTCTGACAGACAAACGTAAGTGTTACTCCGAGTCACCAGGTCTGAGCAGCCATTTACCTTGGTCCAGCGACAGAGCTTGACGCCCGAGTGGCTTCCAATCAGCTTGTAACCTGAAAGAAAAATTTTCTATATTAATTTGGCCACATGCAAAATCAATTTCACATTTTTAATAATATAAGTATGTCACAGTATATATGATCCATCCTAATGTAGACTAATGGGCTGTTACCTTTGTTATACCCAGTAAAGCACAAACATATCCATGCATAATATTAAAATGTAATTTATACTCCTCATTTAAACCAGACAGCAGGGGTTGTATTTACTGTATATCGAAGTATGAGTGAGTGTAGCTGTGCTTTACTGAAGGAGGGTGTTGTACCCTGTTATTCAGGGCTGCCCTCAGGACAGGAATGAGTGTAGCTGTGCTTTACTGAAGTGTGTTGGTGGTGTTGTACCCTGTTTAGTCAGTGCTGTCCTCAGGGCAGGGGTGATCATTTCCCTGGGCTCCTCCTTCTTGGACAACCTCACCATTTGGCGATCCTTCTGCTGTAGCAAACACAGACAATGATGTACTCAGATGCAAGAAAAACACCACCACACTATTTCCATCTTACCAGAGAACCATATGGTACGCAAAAGGTTTAAGCAGTAATGACAGTGTAATGCAGTAATGACAGAGTCCAAGCATAAAATAGCCGTTTACGTTTATAATCATGGTGTTACGCTGATGGTTGTCATGGTCTTTAGTGTACCTTGGCTTTTTTGAGGCGATTCATTATATTTCCCAGATCCTCCATATCAATGACGTCATGGCTGGTCTCTTCGGCCTCCGATTCCGCATCACTGCTGGACTCAAACAGCTCCTCCACCTGCAAGCACAGAGTTTTCAGACCTACTGTACACCCATCTGCTAACTTCACCAGGGTACTGCTGGGAAATGAACATTAACAAATTAACAACCGCCACTGGAAAAAAAAAACAAAAAAAACAACCCACCTCATCTGCCTTTGTCATAAGTAAATGGTGTGTAAAAGTCAATTCCTGCACAAAAGTAAATCATGCTAAAGAAAGGAAACGGCTCTCAAAACTACACGGAACTGAATCTAATGTTTTTTTTGGGAGTATTTCTTGGTCTGCATAGCACTGAGTGCGTCTCCTCTGGGGCGACATTAACACAGCAGGTAAGAGCTTTGGATGGCAGCCAATCGGCGTGACTATGTGTGTGAATGAGAAGCACAAATTGTACAGCGCTTTGGATAAAGGCGCTATACAAACGCAGTCCATTTACCATTATGCTACAGTCCATGGGGGGATGAGAAGCATCAATTGTACAGCGCTTTGGATAAAGGCGCCATATAAATGGCAGCCATTTACCATTATGCTACAGTGCCACCCTCACCCTCACTTCAGACTGATGCAGTCTCACCTCTGAGAGCTCTGTCTGCTCCTGCTGTTGTTGCTGTTGTTGTTGTTGTTGTTGTTGCTGTTGGCTCTCGTGGTTCTTGCAGCTGCAGTTTGAACACGTGGCGCTGCAGGACGACTTCTCTCCTTTGGCCAAGGCCGCGAGGCAGCTGAGGAAGCGGCCCTTCCAGGCCTGGAAGTCCGCCTGTACGCTCCCGTTGCGGCTCTTCACCACGTTGCAGTCGCCCTCCCCCCGCGTGAGGACACGCGCGGCGCTCAGCATCCACAGCCATTTATCCACATTTCGGCCCACCTGGAATTATTATTTTTTACATTAATATTACATTAATGGCATTTGGCAGACGCTCTTATCCAGAGCGACGTACAGTTGATTAGACTAAGCAGGAGACAATCCTCCCCTGGAGCAATGCTGGGTTAAGGGCCTTGCTCAAGGGCCCGTCGGCTGCGCGGATCTTATTGTGGCTACACCGGGATTCGAACCACCAACCTTGCGGGTCCAGTCATGTACCTTAACTACTACGCTACAGGCCACCCTTGTAACTCTGCTTTTGTGGAGGACTGCTCATTCAAAGCTTCAATGCCTCAATAGACAAGTTTAATGTTGCTGTTACAATTTGGTTTGTACTGTTCCTGTGTTTGAACTGCATTTCGTTGCACGTCGCTCTGGATAAGAGCGTGTGCTAAATGCTTTTTGTAATGTAACGTAATGTAATAAAACCAAAAACCAAAAACCAAAATACAGGCTCCTACCGTATTGTAGTGGTCCGTGTACACAGAGTTTCCCAGGCCAAACACTGCGTATCTCAGGCCTTTAAGGTACGTTTGGCCATATCGGAAGTCAGTGGAGGCCTCTTCCAGCCACTTACAAAACCACTCTGCACTCTTGGTGGGCTGCCCATCGGTGTAAGTGGCCAGCAGGAATACACAAACGACTTTGTTTGCACCCTAGAAGAATATCACCAAATACCAACATAAATATTAGAGACAAACTGGTACAACTATGGTGTGAACACATTTTCAGAAGATTACTGAGTGGTGACATTTGGAAATCACACACTTGTAGCTCCAGGAGGTCCAGTCTTGGAATCTGATCAAATTCTACTCAATTAAAGTACTGATATTTTGTTCAACGATCAAGGCTCATCCATCCATTTTCAGATGGTGAAATTGTTTTGCGAAATTACCTCCAATAATGCCACTAACCTTAATACAGACAGAGAGGCAGTGAATTTGTAGCATCTTTCAGGTTGGTGACACATGCTTAAAGATTTTTGAAGTATAGATTTCATAAGTTCATAAGTCTCTGAAGTATTGAATAGATGGTGCAGTTTCTTGTGCATGTTATAGCCACAGGAAGAAGGAAAATATTTCACATCGGTAAGTGAATATGCTCACCTCATTTGAAATGTTTTCATCAGGATCATAATCGTTCAAGTCGATTACTTCAGCTCTCAGGTCCTTGAGCTCAACTTCTTCAGCCAGGTCTTCGGCAAAACCCTGAGGACACGCAAACATTGTCAACAAGCACCCTCCCACACCCACCGTGAAGCCACGATTCCAGTGTACCAAGTGTGTGGTCACAGGCACACCGATACAATAACATGCCGTGCAGCCCCTTTCATTTAAATGGCAATAAATGTAAACATATTTAGATCTACCGTGGTACCAAACCACCAGGTGAGTCTTTGATCATATGTAAGACTTGAATGTGGCAGATATTCTGTTCTGTGGAGCTGTGCTGGGTTTGGAAGCTATAAACATCATGTTTATTCCACACAAACTCTGTGTTGGCAACCATGATCAGGATTCATGTCAAATCCCATTTATTCATTTTACATTTTTGTATTAATTTTTAAAAAGTAACACATTACTGTAAACAATTGACTACATTTTACATAAAAACTTGATCAAGGCAGGTCTGAGATCTGAGATCTGAGATCAACCAAAGTCTGCAGAAGAACTGTGGCAAGTTCTCCAACATGCTAGGAACAACCTCCCTGCTGATTGTCTTATAGAACTGCAGGACAGTGTTGGCTACCTCAGAGAAATTATGCAGTTTTAACGCCGAAGGGTGGTCACAAAAAATACTGATTTGATTCAGTTTTTAACTATTTATGTATTTATGTACTATGTATAGTATTTATTTAGGACCTTTCAATGAATTATTTTTGAAAGGATCTTATCTGTACAGAATGTTATACAGGTGCCTAAGACTTTTTCACAGTGCTGTATTTATCTACAATCACACCGCACCTTTGCTGTTCCAGTCTGAGAGCCGTAGAAAATCTTCACCCCCGATATGTCAGGTTTCTCCTCCTCAGCCAAATGTCCGTTCTGTCCGATCGCATTAGAGCGCAGTGCAGGCTTCACAGGAACGTCAACCTTTTGCTTCCAGGGCTGGAACATAACGTATTCATCATTTTGAGGCCAGATTTTATTTAATATTGTAAAGGGAAGAGCACTGTGCACAAATTATGTATGCTGCGCTCTATAAATACTGACATAACTGATAATAAAATTTTATAGAACATATACTATGACAGAATACAATGTGCTATTCGTTATGTGGTAATAAAAAGCACTTTGATGTCGTAAACAGCCAATGCAACTTAGAAATTTGAGCATGAAGAAATAATGCACCTTCAACATAATATCAAATCAAGCCTAAAACAAATCCAGCTCCGCAATAAACATTTCAGGGTACCTATAGTCCCATTCAATAAATTACCAACATTACGTTTCACAAATGATCCTGCTGCCTTAGCTCACATATTACATTTTACACACTAAAAGGCAGAAAACATATCAAGACAGCAGTACATTAGCATGACACCCTTTACACAATGGCTACACAAGTTCAACAGGTATTGTTCAGACATTACACATATTGTTCAGCTGGAATCCCACACTCAATTTGAAAAATGCAAAATTGAACCGTGTTGAATTTCCTGGTTCATCCTCACCTGCATTTGCAACCAAATATTTTCCTATTAGCTAGAAATTAAGATTTCATATTTTCAAACACAGAATGAAACATCATAGAATGCAGGGATGGACCAATCAGAAATCTGTGTGGTAGTCGTCCTGGGTTACCAACTAGCAGCCAGATCTAGGAGCCATTGCACACAATAATGTTAGGCAAATGAAAGTAGTCATGTTTAGTACTCTACTGCATATACTTTGCCTGCAATGACTGCAGTTGTTTTCTCTGTCAGGCTTGTACTCCAGAAATCTTCAGATCCAGCTTGTATCAGGGGCTAGCTGCCTTAGGTAGTCTCTTCAGCATACAAAACATCTGTTTTGGCTTTAAACGACTCCTTTGTCGCTCCAGCAGCATAGTTGAGATCATTGTCATGCTGTAACAATGGGTTTGGAGGCATTTGCTTAAATCTGCTGCAGCTATCAGCAGTTATACCATAGATGCCTAAACTATAACAGCGCCAGCTAATGTTAACGTTAATCCTGTTTTGCCAGTAATTGCTAGTTTGCATCGTTTAGGGGGAGTGGTTCCCAAACTCAGTCCTGGGGCCCCCCTGTGTATACTGGTTTCTGTTCCAACCACAATTGCCATCTCAGAATTTTAACAAGCAGTTTGGCTTGATTAGGTGCTTCATGTTAAGGGGTTATGTAACCCACATTATGTCAGGTGCATCACTCTTCTAATGGCTACTTCGAGCATAATAATGCACCATTTAACACAGCAAAAGTAATCTCAGACTGGTTTCATGAACATGACAATGGGTTCAATTTTCTCCAGTGACCTTCCCAGTCACCAGATCTGAATCTAATTGAACACCTTTGGCATGTGGTAGAAGGGGAGATTCGCAGCATAAATGTGCGGCTGACAAATCTGCAGAAATTGCACGATGCCATCATGTCAACATGGAACAGAGTCTCAAAGGAATGTTTGCTGTTTTGCAGAGCAGAATTGAGGCTGTTTTGAGAGCAAAGGGAGGCCCTACCCAGCATTCCTAATAAAGTGCTCAGTGAGTGTATCTCTAAGATAACCGCCTATGGCACTCTGCTCCTCGCGGTGATGTTACAGCCGGCACTGACGTGTAAGTGACGCCAGTTATACCACATTACTGCCACCATCACCACCAGTCACATGTGCTCAAGCAGGTTATTACTGTGGGGAATCTTAAAGGAGCACTGTCACGCTAGTGAAGATCAACTGAAACAAGCGTGACAGTGCTCCGTTAAATATGGCCCAACCCGAGAATTTGGTGCAATACCTTTTTCAAAGTCATCTTCAGGGTAAACCAGATCCCAACGAGTATTGCTGCAGCGGAGTACACGTATAATCTGTTCTGCCATAATGGCATGAAGTATCCCTCTGTGCGTCTCGGGGCATTCTTTAAAGGGCCTGGAAGCACAACGATACAATCAGATATGGGCAAAAAAAGTTAACGTGTCAACCCAGTGGCCGGAACCTACTAAATCAGCCAGGGAGCTATTTTGACAGCAACAATGCACGGAACCTAGTCAAACGTGCTAACCACTCACTGCAGGTATTGCTAACGTTCCATGAGTTGTAACAGTTAGCTAACGTTAGCTACGACCAGGAACTGGTGGATACATATCGCACTGGTTTGGCTAGCCTGACATAATTTGCACAGAATTCAACAATGACTGCAAAATATAACGTAAGCGCTAGAGATGACAGTAATATTATGCAAACTTAGCGAACTAGCTTCCCGTTACTGTAGCTAACTGTGTAACTTAACGTTACCGTTGCACGTTGGCTGAATTCACGCAACCAATACAGAACCAGTGTTACTTTACTTCAAGTTAAATCTTTCTTCAAGACGATAGCTCACTAACGTATAGACAACTTAGCGTAGACAATCGCTACTGGGTACACTTAACTTACCCTGTACATCGGCACCAAGCGTATAATCCAGGACATTTAGAGAAACCAACAGCAATATTATCCTAGCCGTTTTCTCGTGCATTCTTTACTGTAACTATGGTTTGTGCATAAAACAACGAGGGAAGTCGACATTGAGGCCCAGTTCAAATTCTTGGAACGTCGTGAAGTTAGCCACTACAAACAACAACAACGATACGTGTAGAGATCGAGCTCGACAAGCTCAAATCTGCAGTAGCCGCAAAAATACTGCCCCTAGTGTCCGGACCACTGATCTACCAACTGCGATCCTCGGAAGTGCTTTCCTCACTGAGCTGCAGACTGCTGTGGAGTACCTCACGAAATGTAATGTGCTTTACACATGGCTCAAAGTGTCTATTAAGTCTTCTTCCATCTGTGTTCCGGGATTTTACATTCCTATTAGATTGGACCAGGATCCACAAGCAACAGATTAAAAAAAACAAGGCTGATGCATGTGTATGTAGGTTTAGGTTGTTGCAATGATAACAAGATTAGAGACTCCTATTGGTTGAGTGGCCTGTAGTGCAGTGGTTAAGGTACATGACTGGGACCCACAAGGTCGGTAGTTCAATCCCCGGTGTAGCCACAATAAGATATGCGCAGCCGTTGTCCAATCAACGTTAGAACAATCAACTGTACGTCAGTCTGCATAAGAGCGTCTGCCAAATGCCATGAATATAATGTAATGTAATGGTTAGAGGACATTGAACTGTTAGCACTCTCTTTTATACCATTTGTCCCTGCCTCAGGAGTTTGGACAAATCTTCACCGTAGATTACATTAATCCTCATGCACAAAACAGGGCTGTAAGTGTGATTGATGCAATATGGGCAATGGCAGCATTCCAAAACAGGCAGTGCAGCAGAAAAAGTCAGGCAGCAGGGCAGCTTTGT
The DNA here is from genome assembly GCF_963514075.1 of Conger conger. Classification (NCBI taxonomy): domain Eukaryota; kingdom Metazoa; phylum Chordata; class Actinopteri; order Anguilliformes; family Congridae; genus Conger; species Conger conger. The sequence goes on from NC_083772.1 coordinate 7,739,946, forward strand.
ATGATTGCATAAGGGCAACTGCGGCAGGTGTCGCAAGCCTCATTAGAGGGGGGCGGCACTTCTTGAGTTTTTTCTGCCTGAACTAGCTGCACAGGCTTCACATCATTAAGCAGCGCTATTGCTATCACTACCACCGAGGCCTGTGGTTTGTTTCCACTTTTTGGAGTGAGAGACGGAGAGGATGGATGACTTGGAGAAAACCACCTTTACTTCCTTGCTGCTGGGGTTTGGGAAATGGGGATGCTTTCAGTGGCCATTTAAAGGGACACATCTGTATTTACCCTGGTGAAAAAATCAAGCTATGACCATCTTGAAATGATCAGCTCCCAGCTGTTTCAAAACCTAGCACTGAGCTATTTTTTTTTTTTTCAGCAGGGTAATCACTAAAACGAGTGATATGACCTGGAGCTATCCATAACAGAACTGCCACTAGATTTCACATTTTTCCAATGAAAGAGTCATAAAGAAACAAAAAGGTCCATTTTAGAACATTTCAAGAGTCAAATGTTTATTCTGCAGTTGACAAAAAAAACAACAACAAAAAAGCAGTACCTCTACTGTATTAGGCTACAATAAATAACATTCACAAGTACTTTAATTGATTTAAGTACTTTAACACCATTGATTCACAGACTTTGCCACTAATTCCTTCAGTTAGGTTCGTAGGCTAACCTCTGCATGAACTATTTCCTTGAATCTTACTAAATTTTATGTACTAATATATTAACTACCCCGTATGTGCTGTTGTTTTATGCAATCCAAATCTCTACGAACGTGACCATCCCTCTGAAATGTATTCAACATATACAGTCATCTTGCTAAAAACTGAAAGGCCATCACAAAGGTGTCATCTGTGGACTACTGTAATAAATTAGGTGACCGTATTCTCTGTCCGGGTGGACAAGCGAGGAACAGGAACTGCTAATATGTAGACAGGGGTCCCAGCACCCCAAAAAATGACATCAGGGTCAGCAGCAGTCTTGACGTGCCTTGGCAGAAAACGCTTAAACCAGAGCAGTATTCAACAAGTTCTGTAAAGAGACAGAAAAATAAAAACAATATTTTCCCATATTAAGTTGGTGTCAAATTATTGTTACATTTTACACCTTTCTATTTGCAAAAACAACACTTCTGATTCTTCTTCAAATTCTTGATCAGGTTCGGGTCTGGAGATGGAGTTGGCCATTGCAAAACTTTAAGGTGGTGTTCCAAATCGCGTGCTTGGAATTCTACTCATACTAATGAAAATAAGTCTGAAATTTAGTACTATGCGGTTTCGAACATAGCCTAAGATTCGGTTGCAGAAAAAGTTTCTCTATCCAGAAGAGAAGACACCTTGTATTTTGCACAGATAAAAGCATTTTGCACATTACATTTAAGCACACTGACCCCCTAGAGGACTAAGTCTTGCGGCTTCAGCCTTTTTTGTAGTCATGTAACCCAGTTTTCTGGTATAACACTGTTGCATTGATAACAGTAACGGTGAATGATGCATTTCCACCTAAGTGTTTCTTTAATCTTTGCATAGCTGGCGTTTTGTAATTCTCTGTAACTGATGAAATTGTTCTTGATTAATTTGCACCTCTTTAACCATTGGGTGTGCATCTCATTCTCATTCACAAATCACAAGTCTTTAAAATTCATAACACAATGATAGATATTTAATTATCCTGGCTGTGCAGTCAGTTTTGCTGGTGTCAAACACAACATCACTTTTTAGATTTTACGTTTTCAAAAAATAATAACAAAATCAAACATTTTGTCTTGATAGATGTATGGACTAATGGTCCACACATACACTCAGTGAGTACTTTATTAGGTATTTATTAGACTTATCTTTTAGACTTATTACGTATTCTGCTGCTGTAGCCTACCCACTATATAGGTTTGATGTGTTGTGTGTTCAGAGATTCTCTTCTGCATCCCGCTGTTGGTTATTTGTGTTACTGTCACCTTCCTGTCAGCTTTGACCAGTCTGGCCTTTCTCCTCTGACCTCTCTCATTAACAACAAGTTTCTGCCCGCAGAACTGCTGCTCACTGGATGTTTTTTGTTTTTCACACCATTCTCTGCAAACTTTAGAGTCTGTTGTGTGTGAAGAGATCAGCAATTTCTGAGATACTCAAACCACCCTGTCTGGCACCAACAATCATTCTACGGTCAAAGTCACTTAGATCACATTCCTCCCCATTCTGATTGTTTGATGTGAACATTAACTGAAGCTCCTGACCCGTATCTGCATGATTTTATGCATTGCACTGCTGCCACAAAATTGGCTGATTAGATAATCGCATGAATAAGTAGGTGTACAAGTTTTTCCAATAAAGTGCTCAGTGAGTCTACATGCGCTCACGCACGCACGCGCGCGCGCACGCACGCACGCACGCACACACACATCGCCGTATTTTCGGACTGACTCACGGGGGTGCAGGGCCATGCTGTTCTCCAGCGCCTCCCCTCCCTGTATGACGCGGCAGCTGTAGGTCCTGGTCTTCTCGCTGAGCGGGCTGCTGAGGACGAGCACACACATGTCGGGGGGCTCGAGGGTCACCTCGGCCCGCATCCTGAAGTCCAGGCTGGGCTGAGCGTTGGGCCGCGTGCTGCCCATCAGCCTGCTGTCCTCCTTGAACTCGCAGTATGGCCCGGGCGTGACGTCGGTGGGGCTGAACTCGCAGTCGATCCTCAGGCTCCTCTCCAGCGTGATACAGGGGTATAACTCCTGCCCCTGTCCTCTGGAGAGCCCTGGAACAGAAATAATTCAACTGCGTGAATTCGTCACGGCATCCCTTTTTTAAATTTTTTTTTATCCGATTCACACGAGGAGGAAGGAGGAGGAGATTTCAATAGAACTCTAGCGGTATTGCGCCAGTGTAGCATAACGGCGATGGAACTGGGCATGCACCTGAAGTTTGAGGAAGGCTCAGTTCAGTTCCCAGATGGTAGTTGTGCCATTGAGCAAGTATAGTGAAGTAATATCATGAATTACTTCAGTAAGTATTCAGCTGTATAAATTGATGGTACGTATAGGACACAACCTCTGGAGTGCTGGATAATGGCATCTGATAATAGGCTTAAAATGCAAACGTAGTGGCATGAGAGACTGTAGTACAGTATACTGTGAAGAGTACTGTACTCTTATTTCCCCAATGGGCTGGGATGTGCCCAAGTAGGCACAGAACATGTGATTATTTATTTCTAATTATGTGTTTTCTTCCCCCTAAAATGTAAGTGTAATATGGCCTCATTTTATAGGCCAAATGTGTGTATGATGGCAAGCCAGGCTGTGATTCAGCTTGCAAAATTTGCTTTTCTGCAGAGGGTGTGTTTCAGTAGATGGACAGGTTTCATTTTTTGGGAGGGGGGGGGGGGGGGGGGGGTTGACCTTTGCTACAGACCTTTACCATTAATTTATCTTTTTTTAAAGTTATGGCACTGGATGCAGCATCTCAGCAAATGTCTCATTGTTTGCGCAACCCAAGCATCCAATTAGTATTCTTGTATTCTGTTTCCTAAATAAAAAGAGTAATAGACAGAAGAATATTGCCCAAAGGAAAGGAAATATGCTGATCCAATCTTCTTGTCGGTCAGTACAGCAAAAGATGTCTCTTGAAAAAGCACAGCACATATTCAAGCAGCTGTTCACTCAGAATATGTGTTTATTGCAAGCATTGAGCATTGCACAATATTCTGCATATGTTGCGCATGTAAAAATGACAGAGAGGGAAAGTATCTCTTACCCAGCATGAAGACCAGCATCACAGAGTAAAAACACTTCATGCTGCCTTCCTTAACCTCTTGGCCAAAGACAACACAGAGTCCAAATTAATGATGTTAATTGGTTCTGACCCATGACCAGCAATTAGGGGAGGCAGAGTGCTTACTTGTGAGGACTGAGTACATCTGTCAATGTATTAATTGCTGGATTCATCCATTAATGAACTTACTCACTTATTTATTTCGTTTTCAAACAACTTATACAATAGCCAATTTAAGTGGGCATCAACCCCTGAAAGTGATTTATTTACAGTTTCTAATGTTGTACCTGTAACTGTTTATCCTTATTACAAAGGTATCAAAGATAAATCAATTTTTGTATAACTATAATAAACTAGGACAGTGCACGAAAGTAACATAATTCTATGTCTCATTAAGTCTGATAACATGAAAGAAATTAATGATTTGTGGTTCATTTATCTCAACTGGAGAGTGTTATGCTGGTTCTCTGCCTTCCTATTTGCAAGTCACAAGTCACTATGCTACAGAACAGTCAAACAGAACTGGGACACAACAGTATTAAAAAAAAACATGGATTTCCTTTCTGACATTTTGGCAAGTAGCTTATAGATGTTTGTAAAAAATCCACCCGAGTTTAGATAAATTTTAGACGAAAACAACCTAATTATATGCATTGTAGCCAACTAACGCATTGGATACTATTCTATAGGTATCCAATATCTATAGGTGATTCAGAAAATTGCTGCATTTGCCCTTTGTAGTTTTCTTGCTTTGTTTTCTTGTTTTTCCTCATTTTAAAAGTTTGCTTTGTTTTTGGTAAGCTTTCAGGATATTGGTAATAATGGTACCTGTATATTATATTGGCTATATTAACTGTTCAACATATGTTAATGCTGAGTCGTAACCTGCGTCAAGAACACTGGGTGGTGAGTGGATCAAAGAAATAACACTAATTAACTTCATTTGTGCAATTTGATTAGCAGTATTGAACATAGTAGCTCTATTAGCATTTCTGAAGTGACATGGTTAGCAATTTCTATGACTATAGGCCTACATAATGTATACTTTAATTAAGTTTTAAAAAGTATATATTTTTTGCTGTACGTTAGGATCCAGTTGAGATAGACAGATATTAAAACGCAGTAGCCCAACTACTTGGCTTGCAAACTGAAACTGCCAATTCAAAAACTGAAAACAAATGTAAAAGAAAATAAATAATTGTATTGAGTTATAAAATTAGACAACAACGATAAGAAGTATATTACCAAACATCCACCGAATGCAGAAAATCACACAAAATTTGACGTAAACTATTGACGAATTATGATATCAGCAATGTGGATAGACGACTACTGCAAACACACTCTTACTTAAATCGGTACCTCAGCATATATATTTTGATATAACAGCATCTGAGCAATACATTTCTTTATGCTTATCAGGCAATGCCGTTCTAGAATAATCTAAAATTAGGCGGAGGATGACCGGACGTATTGCATTTCGCCTCCAGAAGTAACCAGGGATGCGCAAACATCCGGCCCAATGTCCAAACAAATGACATTAATGAAGCTATTGTTTGTGCCTTACCTGTGAACAGCCTTTAATCATCAGACCTGGTTCCTCTGGACAGTAGATGTGACCCTCTGCTAGATGGCGAATCGACTGCCTCCGTGCGCACCTAGGTGAGCCAAGGGCAAATCTAGAAATAGTTGCGCCTCATCAGCATTGTCTGTTGTCATTCACGCGCTACAGTTATACCACACGGAGTATAGTGTGATTTCACCGCTTCAAAGTATGTCAGAAGCCCAGATTCAAGAATGACCTATGATAATAATTAACATAATACAGTACTACTACTACTACGACTGATACTATGATAAATATCATAAAAATAATAATAATGATAATAGTAATATTGAAATAAGAATAATAATAATAATAAAGATAATAATAATAATAATACTAATACTAATAATAATAATAATAATAATAATAATAATAATAATAGCCAACACAAAGCAAAGCAAAACAAAGCAAACACTTTTTAGAGCAAGTTGCATTCAAGCAGGACTGCACGTTTTGATGTAATTGCTTAAAACTGTTTGCCAGGTCATGTAGGCAGAGACTCTGAGGGTGTTCAAGTCTAGGCTAGTCAGTAGCCATACCATCATCCACCCTATTCCTGCTCAAGGGCTGAAGCTAATGTTACTGCTTTTAGGCTAGACATCATGATTTTACTGGGATCTGTGTTCACAATAATGCAGTGAAATAATCTATGCCAGCCCTCATCACATCTGGACCTTGAATCCAAATCCAGCCCTGGTTTCCCTTTCTCCCGGGTAAATTAGCTGTCACTGATTAGCCAGACTGTCTTCACGCCTGACTCCTAGGTAAAGGGAGGGTGGAAAACCAGCAATTCTCTGACCTCAAGGACTGTGATTTGAGGATCCCTGACATACAGTACTGTGCAAAAGGCACCTGTATAACATTCTGTACAGATAAGATTCTTTCAAAAATAATTAAATGAAAGGTCCTAAATAAATGTACTATACATCTTACATTCGAGTAATTTGGCAGAATAGTTAAAAACTGAATCAAATCAATATTTTTTGTGACCACCCTTTGGCGTTAAAACTGCATCACTTCTCTGAGATAGCCAACACTGTCAATCAGCAGGGAGGTTGTTCCAAGCATGTTGGAGAACTTGCCACAATTCTTCTGCAGACTTTGGTTGGCTCCTTGCTTCTGATCTCAGACAGCCTTGATCAAGTTTTTACGTAAAAAGTAGTCAATTGCTTACAGTAATATCCATCCATCCATTATCTTAACCCGCTTATCCTGAACAGGGTCGCAGGGGGGCTGGAGCCTATCCCAGCATACATTGGGCGAAAGGCAGGAATACACCCTGGACAGGTCGCCAGTCCATCGTAGGGCACACACACCATTCACTCGCACACTCATACCTATGGGCAATTTAGACTCTCCAATCAGCCTAACCTGCATGTCTTTGGACTGTGGGAGGAAACCGGAGTACCCGGAGGAAACCCACGCAGACACGGGGAGAACAGGCAAACTCCGCACAGAGAGGCCCCGGCCGACGGGGATTCGAACCCAGGACCTCCTTGCTGTGAGGCGGCAGTGCTACCCACTGCACCATCCGTGCCGCCCCTTACAGTAATATTTTACTTTTTAAAATTAAACACAAAAATGTCTCTGTAAAATTAAATATTTTGGAAAATGAATATTTGGAAACCTCAAATGTGTTCTTTTATACTAACTGTACCTACTGTACATTTGTACAATGTGTAGATGTAGCATAATTTGGTCTGGCCACTATTTCCTGTATAAACAACATGCTATGCTATGCTTCTTAAAAGATCCAAAGCAACATGCAGGATATGAATGCAAATATTTTTTCTATTTAGCTTCATTCGTACATAAAAAATTCATTACAAAATCCCACAATCAAAAACCAAGAACTCTCCCAGACATAATGAAAAAATTTGTTTACAACCTCATCTTGTTGATTTACACTTGGTATATAGCATAGTTAATGTTATCTATATTAGCTTGCATGTACAGTAGGCCTACATGGAGACAATCTGAAGATGGGTAGGGAGTTTGACAGACAATGAGAAAACTAGCTAGTCAGGTTAGAGGGATGGCAACTGAGCAGTCTTGTTCATTTGTCTCTATTCACCCCGTCACCTGCAGCAGAGCAGTAGTTTTTGTGTCCATATGCTGAAATTAAAAAAAATCTTCACAAAATTGTATTGCTTCTGATCACATTCTGATTTGATGAACACAAGCCGGTCGGTATGTGTATCAAATTAAATTAAAACCTACAAGTACCTACAAGTATAGTTTTCAGAAAGGAAAGACGCTAACAACACAACACCACGCCTCATTCCCCAAAAATCAGCTCATTCCCTAAAAAAAGTATTTGTGGAAAGACAACGTTCAAATAGAAGTGTCCCAATCCAAAAACGCCATTCTAGTGTCTATGACGTGTCGCGCTAGTCTATTTCATGGAGTTGACAGGACGGCGGCAGGAGCAGTGCATGCCACTTGGGGAAAGAAGACGGACAGTGACAGCTGATCTACGGTCATGGCTGTTTCATGGTGTATTTGAAGCTCCATTTCTGCCCAGTGCAGGGCTGTAAAACAAGCACGTCGTTCAGACTGGCCACCTCCAGGCAGCGGCCGGTAGCCTGGTTGATGAAGGAGTCATTCTGCAATGGGAAAAACACACATTTTCAGCGGTGTAATGCTGGTAATACTATATATATATATATATGTGTGTGTGAGTGTGTGTGTGTGTGCTAAGGAAGGAACGCAGGTAATGGGTTATACCGCATACTGTATAGGATAGCCTTTGAAAAAAGCCTTTATTCAGGACTTCCTGAGGATTAGATGGATGGCCTGTATAGGGGCCGTTGGGCCCCTGAGCAAGGCCCTTAACGCTGCGTCGCTCCAGGGGAGGACTGTCTCCCGCTTAGTCTAATCGACTGTACGTCGCTCTGGCTCAGTTTTGTGACATACCTGGAAGAAAATGGAGAGATTGGCAGAAACCTATGGCCATGTCATACCTGGGAGAAATGCCACCTTTTCGTTTGCTCGTTGGAGATCTCCTCACATTTCAGCATCTGTGGCTTGTGGCTGACGCTATCATCCACCACACATCTGGCCTCCGCCCCTGGACTGCCCAGAGAACCCAGGTACAGAAGCCCATCCGTGGTGTACCTGCCCAGCTGCAAGGAGGCGCAAACTTCTTACCAAAGACTGAGGGCCAGTGACATACAAATGAGTTAGATCGTTTACTGGTTTAAAGTAAAGTGAAGTTTCCTTTCAATCAGCTGCCAATTAAGGCCTTGAGAACAAGGCGTGTGGATACTTTAACCAATCAATGACTTGAATGAACCCAGAACACCCAAAAAATCAGCAGACACTAAGGCCCTCCAGGACTGGAGTTTGACACCTGTGGCATAAGAGCTGGTCCTACCTGTGGGCCCCAGCCATGGCATGGATGGAGAATCGCCGTGTGGTTCTCCAGCGGTCCATGGTCCATGCACAGATTGCTCGCTTTGCTATTACGAATCTGGGTAATCAGAGGGACAGAGATCGCCATGTTACTCACATTCATATAGACCAGGGGTGGGCAATTCCGGTCCAGCAGGGCCGGTGTGTGTGCAGGTTTGTTTCCACCAATCACCCAGCAGAAATGAGCTAATTGGCTGCATGCACTGGCTCACTCAATAATTAGATCACGGTAACACGGGCGACACGAGAGCAGTCTTAGGCTGTCATTCATGCACGCCAAGAAATGTACTGTAGCTAAAATGGGATAAACAGCTAGATTGCATAAAAGGCTAATTATGTAATTAAGGCCAGAAGTTGGTATGAAATCCAGAAATGGATACAGCCCTCTTTGCCCACCTCTAATATAGACGCTTTCATGCTTTAATTCAGGGGTACTAAAAAGCCGATGCTTTACTATGCTGATCTACTGTTTTTTAACCACACTTGCATCCCCCTGAGCTCTTAACTGTTCAAATTGAATGCCCATTGTCAGATGATTCTCTTAATTCCACATTGTATTAGACATAGCAATGCATTACACCAGGGGTCGGCAACCCTGGTCCTGGAGAGCCGCAGGGTGTGCTGGCTTTCGTCTCCACCTTAAAATAAGCAACCGATTCAGAAACCAAGAAACCAGGTGAGGCGAGTTAACTGTGTAATCAACGGCTTTCATTGATCAATTAATGCCAAGTAACAACGAAAGCCAGCACACCCTGCGGCTCTCCAGGACCAGGGTTGCCGACCCCTGCATTACACCAATACATGCCCCGCACATACACATCCCAGGAATATTAAGGAGTCAGACGAGCAACTGTTGAAATTAGCATTGTGCTACACTGTTTGGAAAGTGAAAGAAGTCTTGATTGTTGGAAGACTGAAATCCCTTTTTTTTGCTTGTCCCAAATCTAATAGATCTTGTTGATTTTGTCCCGGTTTTTCAGATAGGATCATTCTGATCCAGATACCACGAGATCAGGATTACAGAATCTAGATTTGCAGTCTTTGGGTAGGTCTCCATCTGTTGGTCAAAATAATGCAACATTTCATTATGACAGACTTTTTCCCAAACATGTTGGAAAACGTGTAATTCAGTTTGCATATTAGTCCTATTCATTGGTATTAGTACGCAATACATGGGCTAAAGTCGGTCTAATTTCAAAATTCAATGTCTCACTGAATAAAAATAATGAAACACTTTAATAAAAATAATAAAAAAATTAAATAAATAAATAGAAATTAAAATTAAAATTAAACTGTTTTGAGTAGGTGTTTTTATTGATCAATCGACCATAGTTAAAATAATGGTTCACTACAGTGCGTTTCTTTGACTGAAGGACTATGATATTCTTGTTTTTGCACCTATCCATTAGGAAGTTATTTTAGAATAGATAACAGAATATATTTTCAAATAACATCCAAAAGCAATTTTTAAAGCTTTCTTTAGACCACTTTTAGTGTTGTGGGTTCTTCTTGAAAATATGTTACTGTCCATTTAAAATGGGTATTGTTTTGGAAGGGTTTGTGTAAATTAATGTGCAATTGCTGGATAAAACTACCACGTCTCTACAACAACCTTGAATCCATCCTGAATCCACTCTTTCAGTGGGATCAAAATCATCCTGATTTTCAGTATCAAACCTATCCTAATAGTTCAATTTGTGTTTCAGTTCAATTCAATTTGTGTTTCTCTTACCTACAAGTATGCCTATATTATTAAGCATTTTGTGTATCACAGCACTGCCTCTTGATTTGATCTCTTTAAATGGATGTACAACAGCACCTAAACTGCTGGATATTCATGAAATTTTCAATGACACAATTTGTATCCATGGGTGTCAAAATTCAGTCCTGGGGAACCACAGTCTCACATAAAAATTCTTGAAGAGCAAAATGTTTGCCTGACTGAAACCTGACAGAAGACTCACTTCCCCATAAAAAACAGTGTCGTTGTATCGCCTCATCTCTGGATAGACATTGTCTAGGTACCACTCAAAGTTTTTACAGTGCAGGCTTCTCCTCAGGGCTAGTCTCTGGGAGATGTCACCGTAGTCAATTCCATGATTCTGAAAAAGTGAGAAAGAACAGATATATTTTTTTTTAAGTGTGGTTTTTTTTCCCAGTCATCTCTTTCTTTCCTATACCTTTCCTATACCTGTGATAGGACATGGAATCAATAAGTGCAACAAGATTTATTCCTGACGACACCGAATTTCATTAAAACACCACAATTTCGACGATCACAACAGCACATTTCCACCAGGGTAAAGCTGAGAATGCAGACTTAATGCTAGTGGTGCTCCTGTGTCACACTCACACTCATGGGGAGGTTCCAGGCCAGGTAAACATTGGACTTGTACTCGTCCATCCAGACTTCGGCCACGCGCAGGGCGTTGCGTCGGGCGTGGGGCGTGATATCGCTGACGTACGGCTTCTTCATTCGTGCGACGTGAGCAACCCTGGAGCAGGGCAACACCTCCATACTGCCGCCACACAGCCAGACCTAACGGAGAGGGGCGGAGAGAGAGCGGAGAGGGGGGGGGTATTCGGGGACGTGAGGTCGCGGAATACCACGCAACGGCCGCTCGTTTTTTTAATTCGAGAGAGAAGACGCACAACAAACCCTAATTCCCAATTCAACGTTCTCTCCCCCGTAAACATCCATGCCGTCGTCCAGCAAGCCCAGCTCCCCAAAGTACTCACGGTGCACCACAAAAGAACAACCAATCATTGCAGGAGACCTGAAAAATAAGAAAGGTCTTGTTACACTTTGCAAAAATATCCTCCTGTAGGTAGCTTGTTGAAAGGGTTGAGTGATGGGTTGAGTGATGGAGTGATGCACAACATCACATTACTGTATGTCACGGGGGCATGGTCACTGAAATCTTTCAATCATGAGCCTTTTAGTGTGCCAAGGCTAAAAGGAATTTCTCCCAACCCCTGCCATTTCCCACCATCCCGTACAGTGTACACCAGAGGTGGGCAATGAGGGCTGTCTCTTTTTCTGGTTTTCATGCCAACCGCTAGTACAATTACTTAATTGGTTCCAACATTTATGTCATCTGACAGTTTAGCTACAATGATGAAGGCATTAATGACAGTCAAAGACTGTTCTCGTGTCCCTGTATGATATGGTTCTACTGTGATCTAATCTGAGTGAACTAGTGTTGGTGTATACGGGCCAATTAGCTCATTTAGCCAGCGTAATTGGTGGAAACAAAAACCCGCATACACACCGGCCCTCCAGGACTGGAACTGCCCACCCGTGATGTACGCACAAGCTACATCCCCCTTGTCCTGAAGTGTACATACCAGGTGTCACTATGCCCTCATCCGAAGCAGTACACTACATGTCATTTCATCCAAAGTGACTTACAGTTAATTCAGACTAAGCAGTGCAGGGTTAAGGGCCTTGCTCAAGGGCCCAACGGCTGTGCGGATCTTATTGTGGCTACACACGGGGATCGAACCACCGACCCAGCCATGCGGGCTGCAGGTCCCAGCCATGTGCCTTAACCGCTACGCTACAGGCTGTGTTGTACATACCTGATGGGGGCCGTCAGATCTCCCGCATCCCACCAGTCTTTAGGCGGGTACATGTACATGCACCAGAGTTGCCAGTCGTAGCTGTGTGTGGAACTCGCGTACTTCTCCAGTGCGAAAGTGTCGTGCCTGACGTTATCGATGGAGGGGAGGACGATCCTCCGCCGGTCCTCTCTTATTCGTGCCAGGACCGGTTCCGCCCTGCCAGGGGAATGGGGCCTTCAGCCTAAAAACCAGTTCATCCCCTTACCTGCCACCGCAAACATTTTCCAGCTGCCGTGGCCAATTACCTAGCTGAGCTTAGATCTAATATTTTTCTGCCATAATTAAAAAGCAAGTCATCAAAGCATTTTTCTCATGTAAACCACATTTTTTAAATTTTTATTTTAATCATTCATTAAAACCCCCCCACCACCCCCTATGTCACATACAGTAACTCACATACACCAGTAACTATGCAAAGGCCTGCATCAGTCTGCTTAAACACCACCAAGGGGAACAGCTCATTTTACCAAAGGGGTGTGAATTCCACATGGGCGTCAAAGAATCCTGTCACATCCCCTGCGGCTGCTTTCCAGCCCTGGACTCGAGCACGGATGAGCCCCTCCCGCTTCTGATTCCGGACGACCTTCACCAGGCCGGGATAGCGCCTGCTCGTGTAGTCCTCCAGCGGAGCCTTCAACTGGTCTGAGTCACACGGGAAAGCAGGAGGAACCTCGTTAGCGACCAACCAACCAAGCACATCCAAGGGCATTGTGGGTGCCAGTGGCTTACCAATCAGGAGGCTGACTCACTGAAGGACTCTCCTAGAATGCTCTGTGCAGGACACCTCAAAGAGGTACCAAGAGGCCTGTAATGAACTTATGAAACTGAAACTACTTCGGCACTCTGACATTAGATGAGACGGTAACATTGAGTTCAGTTCTCTAGTGGCACTAACAAAAATAAGCTCTTATTTTCCTCCTTACAAAAGAAATATCCTGCAGAAACCAGTTTCCTCTTCAGGGACCATCCCTGCAAGTCCCTCAATTGAACAGCGAAGCAGCAATACTGAGAAGTGCCAAATCCCCTAGTGCCAGAGTGTAGATAGATAAACAGAATAGATAAACAAATGAGTATACTAGTATACTAATGAAGGGGCGTACATTTGTTACGCTCTGTGCCTACATATATCCAGACAAAGGTCCTGGAACCTTTGTCCTTGTTTTTGCATGTAACCTGGACCCTATGCGCATAGTAAAGATTGGATTTTATTTACTGTCTCTGTCTCTGAGTGTTTTCTTACAGGAATAAATTAAAATTCCCACCACACCACGAAGTCCTGCGACTGGCCATCCCTGCTGTACATACTCACCATCATCACTGTTGTCATCCACCAGAATGATTTCCTTGAGCAGGTGTGCTGGGGTGTGATTGACAGCTGAATGGATGGAGCGCAGGAGCACAGACAGGGCTTCATTCACAAAGATGAAGATGAGGGAGATTTGTGGGAGATCCCTTGGGTACGTGGACTTCTTACACCTAGAATCAGACACAAAATGGCATGAGACGCCTTATTAACTCAGTTTCAAACCGCTCATGACAGTGCATTATGGGAGAGATCAGTTCTGTAGGATTCAGTCAGATGAGGGATGCCAATACGATGAGGTATTTGATGCTGATGTCAGATTAACCTGCATTCTCTGCTCCCAAACAGGGAATACTGGATACGGGACCACAGCAAAAGGGCAACAAATATCCACAAATACAGGTAAAAGTGGTTCTTATAAACAGCCAAAACATTGGGTCATCGACATTGTCATAACATAATTTTTACAATAATTTCAGAAGCCAGTTTTACCAGGAAGGAACACATGAATAAAATGTTTAATCTTAATGTGACCCACAAACAGTGATCAGTGTTTTTTTTTTTTTTTTTTGCATGCAACATGCAACTTTTCTTGGGTGGGTAACTACTCCGGTCCCCTACTTACTTGCTTGGGCGGAAGTCTGGGATGGATCGGTCCAGTGAAATTTGGTCGCTAAGGTAGGCATTGTACCCGTACTTTTCCCTCAGGTATTTGGCATTAGCCTCCTCGGCAGGACTTAGAGTCGCAGGCAAGCCCCCTTTCCCTCTACCTCCGAAACCTTCAGTAAGTCCAAGCGACTTTGATAAACCTGTTGTGCACATCAAAGTTCGATCTAAATGCTCGATGCAACCAATACCCTTCACTGAAGTAGCATAACCGCAACTTGGTTTCATAAAACACAGTATAGATTACTATGGCCAGAGGGATCGTTGGCCTTTATTTGAATACTACGAACCGACAAACAAAAGTAGCCTACAAAATACAGGCCTACTAGAGAGTGGATTTAGACATGATTTACCATTAAGCTGTCTGTAGACTACGTCCTCCAGAGATGAAAGTCTCTTCAGCAGGGCTTCATGACTTATGCTTGACCTCTGAACAGTGTGGTTGTAGCGGTTGTGCCTTTTCACATTGCTGTGAGAGTCGTGGCCGATGGCGGTGGTTGTATTAGAGCTGCACTTAGCCCAGAAAAACATAAACCCCGCCACGGCAATTATGTTAATGACGAGGAATATTTTCCATCTTCGCCGCGCGACAGCCATGAGAGTCCAGAATCTGACGAGCTGGAAGTGAGAAGGAACAGCACACGTGTTGTTAAAACGAGAGGCTACTTAGCCTACATTACTCTCAACCTGTTTCTGTTTTGCAATCAAATAATTTACTATGCAAATAAGTCATTAATAGCGTATGCATCGGTAAAGTCTGACCATTGTTGCTTTATTTAAATGTAGTTATTGCTACAGATTATTGTAATGTAAGGTCTCCGCGTCCGCATTCAATTAATGCTGATGATGCGAAGATCTGTTTATCTGATAGGTGCAGGATCTACACTTCAAATTAGTTTGGCTTTGGGAAGTTTGTAATGACTAAAATTGATTTTACTAAACTGACTTCGCCTCTAATGACTGGGGAAAGGACGCCACACATTGTAATAGCCCTTAATTATTTGAAATGGTTATACATAACTGACAAGTTCGTATTAAGCAATATGAATAAAACAGGATGATGCCACTAGCCAATGTAAGTGCAAGGCTCCAGACTTCTCCATTTTAAACACACGAGTCGCATAGCATACTCTTTATAAAATACAGAGCATTAGCTATGCAAACCCTGGTAGATATAGGAAAGCAAACAAGCATGTTTATGTGCATATGAGACAACAATTTAAAATGACAGTTAACATATGTATTAGATACAATATATTGGAAAATTGAAGACAAACGACTGTTTACCATCGCGTCGCGTTGCAGGCAGCATCCCGCAGTGATCATATTTCGGATTGTGTTCATAAGGCTTCGGAATGGTACCACAACATTCCAACCTGCGTTGCTCATGCGTTCAGACGGCTAGCCTATACAACTAAACACAATCCCATCGCCAAATCCTCGTTCACCGAATAGCATATAGCCTGCTAAATGTATCCGTTCACTCATTACAATAATCAAACAATAATTCATTATTGTGGCGATAAAGTATGGTTTAATTTGCGCAACCTACAATTTGACCCATCTTACTGGCTCAATAAGACTGCGGACACGCCATCCGCTCTTCGAAAAACGTCGGTCACGCTATCAGCACTTAAAATTATGGTGCGCATCTACACTCTACACATCGGTTTATTGGCGACAATATATAGCTGAAATCTCCACGACTCGCGAGTGCAATACTGCAAATGATACCGTTTGGTTATTTTAAACAATAAAATAATAGCATGGAATACTCCGAAATAGTAATTATTTTTAATCCAAGGCGTTTTTTAAAATTTAATAAAAAGATTATTCTGATTTGGAGAGAGATTTATTGTCACCTGATAAAGAGCCCATAGATGATGCAGAAGACATTACAGGGGCCGTTGCAGCTTGCATTACTGCATCAAATCTGCAGTTTCTTCATGGAATAATGTGTTTCAGTAGAATCTAAACAGGTCCCATATTATGAACATAATGTGTGATTATGGATGGCGGCGGTGTGGCAACATCGGGGTGGGAATAATGTGTGTCAGTGGGGGAGTTCCCTTTTTGTTTTTTAGCTTGAGCCCCTGCCCCCCAAATGTCTGTGCGCGGCCCAGATGATGAACTGACGGTTGCTTTTCCTTCCTTTTTGTCAGAAGCGAGGAGTAGGTCATTGAGTACTTGACCAGGGCTGTTTCAGTGCTGTGGAAGGGTCTAAAACCAAATGGAAAAACTTCCAATACATGATTTGGGTGCAGAAATGAACAAAGTTGTTTTGAAATTACCTTTTCTAGTACTTTCATTTCTATACAGGAACGGGAGGTTCGAAATGGGCCTGTAGTTGGACAAATCATTCACATCTAAGTTTGGCTTCTTAAGAAGTGGTTTGATGACTGCAAGTTTAAGAGTCTGTGTCCAGATGCTAAAGAAGCATTGACAATATGTAGGAGTGGTGCTCCAATCACAGGTAGTAGCTCCTTCAAAAGCTTTGTTGGGATAGGGTCTAGAAGACAAGTAGAAGATTTTGAAGAATGAACTATGGTATTAAATTCAAGATTGTGTTCAGATTGGCCATCAGTCGTTCCGAGGATTGTGCATCTATGTGTTGAGTGGATGGAAGGACAGACCCTATAGGAGGGGTGAAACACTTTCAATCTTGTCCCTGATTTTTATAATTTAGTCATCAAAGAAATTCATGAAATAATTGCTACTAAACGATATGGAGACACAAGGATCAACATGATTCTTAGTCAATCTGGCAACAGTTTTAAACAGGTGCCTAGGATTGTTTCTATTTTCATCAATTAAGGTAGAGAAATATGATGAACGTGCTGTGGAGAGGGCATGTTTATAGGTTAGTAGGCTGTCTTTCCAGGCATGGAGGAATACCTGCAATTTCGTAGAGCGCCATTTGCGCTCAAGTTGGCGTGAAGCTTGCTTGAGAGCACGAGTATGGTCATTGTACCAAGGTGCAAACTTCTTATGGCAAACTTTTCTCTTCTTAAGAGGTGCGATAGGATCCAGGGTTCTGCAAAGTATGTTATTTATGTTGTCAGTCAGCTGATCAATTGAGTTAATGCTAGTTGTGTATGCAATTTGGCATGCGAGTTTCCAATTCAACAATCTTTTCCGTCAGCCTAGCATTTAACCTACACACAGGTAAAGTTATCATTAACTGCGGAGAAGAAATAACTAAACATATCGCACACAGAACAGGAGACAGCCCAAGAAGGAGAGGGAAGAACAGGGTGAAAGATGGGTGATACCGGCGAGCCGAAAACCGCCGTTAGACCTCGTAAATGACTTACGTTTTATCTGCCTATATTTATTCCGTGTGCTTGTGGATGATATAGGACGGGGTGGGAACTAGGAGCGCTTTGTTGCTGGTAGAGCAATCCACTGATTATTTTCAGAGTATAGTGTCAAAAATAGAGGTGTTCAGCAGCTGCTTGGAGAAAAACGCGCCTCTGGTTCGAACAGGAAACTGCGTAATTTAGATTTTAGGAATGTTTTAATTTTTTTTTTGTAATTTAGATTTTTAGTAATGTTTCATGAACATTCTAAATGTATAAAGTGTTAACAGACATAATATTTGCAATGCTTGCATTATTCCAATATGATATTCCGTAAATAATGTTTCCAAGGATTGAAGCGTGCAGCAAATGCAATATTGAAGCTGCTGGTCGCCTACAATTACTCAAACGACCACCAGAGGGCGGCACGGCTTCTCACGATTTGTCTGAATTCCTGAACTTTATATTAAGACGACGGACTTCATAGACGGTGAGTTCTGGAGGCAGGATGTGCTGTCGCAGCTGCTCTCATGGTCGTCTAGTTTTGTTTTTTTCACGCTCAGGGATGGGCAATAATACATCAAAATATCCTAAATTACATTACATTAATGGCAGTTGGCAGACGCTCTTCTCCGGAGCGACATAGAGTTGATTAGACTAAGCAGGAGACAATCCTCCCCTGGAGCAATGCAGGGTTAAGGGCCTTGCTCAGGGGCCCAACGGCTGTGCGGGTCTCATTGTGGCTACACCGGGAACCAAACCACTGACCTTTCACGTCCTAGTCATTTACCTTAACCACTAAAATAAAATGCAGTATTTTGTATTTTGAAAATACAACAAAATACATTTCCTGGTGAGCATTAGATAAAAGGTTCAAAAGCCTCCACTCCATATACAGTACAGTGCCTGCCAATTATGGTAACAGTAAAAATAGCAATTTCTTATTTCTGCTATATACTTACACCATTAGCATTTGAGGTCAATAGGCAATCAGCCTTAATTGCATGGTATTTACATGTGTATACGTTTTACCATTTTACAGAAACAGCTCTTTTTGTGTTGGGTCCCCACATTTATTAGACAATTAGACAACCTAGGTGGGGCATGGGAGTGAGGGCGGTCTAACCAATAAATATCCGGTGAGACACATGAAAGGGTAATAATACAATGACGAGGGAGGAATGAAAACGCGGGACTGGATTCACAAAGACACACATGTAATACAAACGGCTCCGGACTAGGGAGTAGACAAAAATAATACATTTACAAAAACACAGAATAAACTAACAGACAAAACTCAGGATCATGACACACTTTTGCTTGGGCGTTTCCCTTTGCAGTGACTGTGATTGAGAGTCTAGTCGTGGATTTAGCCTTTGTCTTCATCTGTGGAGATTGCGGAGTCAGCAGACATACACCACCAAGAAAGGAACCACTATGGACTCCACTAGAAGTGAAACACTGTACTGGCCAGACAACAGTATCAAAGCAAAACAAGCAAATTTATGGACATTTAGTGACATCTATTATGTTAGCTAAGTTATTCAGGTTGCCCATGGGGATAAAAACAGTGCCACAGAAAAACTGGGCTAAAAAGAAATGTTTGACTTTGACCGTGGAATGATTGTTGGTGGCGGACAGGTGGTTTGAGTTTCTCAGAAACTGCTGATCTCCGCAGATTTTCATGCACACTAGTTTCTAGAGTTTGCAAAGAATGGCACAAAAACAAAAGTGGCGCAATGGCACAAAAACAAAAGCGAGCAGCAGTTCAGCAGACAGAAACGCCTTGTTAATGAGAGACGTCAGAGGAGAATGGCTAGACTGGTCAAAGCTGACAGGAAGGTGACAGTAACGCAAATAACCACACATTATGACAGTAGTATGCAGAAGAGCATCTCTGAACACACAATGCATCATAACTCTGAGTGGATAGGCTACAGCATTAGAAGTAAAAGAAAAGTATAATAAATACCTAATAAAATGCTTGGTGAGTGTATGTATCAGAAATACTGCCTGCACTGGTATATTTGCACTAACATAGCAAACTACTTAGCATTAATAGAATGAGCTACATCACAAGAAACTAATTATTCAATGAACACAAGCCCAGCTGAAGCAGCAGTGCAAGCAATCTTAATTTGTATGTTTTTTCTGCAAGTTTTCTTAACGAATCTTACTTTCTGTGGTGAAACAGAAGCACCACATGCCACTCATCTCACTAAAATGTAGAAATGGGATTTAGTCTAGCCTACCACATCCCAACAGGATTTTTAAAAATCCTTTAAAAATCAACTTTGTTGGTGCAGCCTGTAGCGTAGAGGTTAAGGCAGATGACTGGGACCCGTAAGGTCGATGGTTCGATCCCCGGTGTAGCCACAATAAGATCCGCACAGCTGTTGGGCCCTTGAGCAAGGCCCTTAACCCTGCATTGCTCCAGGGGAGGATTGTCTTCTGCTTAGTCTAATCAACTATACATAGCTCTGGATAAGAGCATCTACCAAATGCCATTAATGTAATGTAATATTTTCATAAACTGTGATATCTATTAGGCTACAGCTAAGCTACTTTGGAAGTCTCCTAGTTGTAACAAGACCACTACTGCAGCTACAACTACTACGGGAATATCTACAGATATCTGCACTTAACCTTTATGTGGGTGTTACCAGACATGGGGCTGAGACAATCGGGCCCCACAGGCCAACATAGAAAATCGCGCGCAGAAAGGGTTCCTTGGCATACTGCCAGGGTTATGGGTTGTGGGGCCAGCCTCACTGACAGATAATTTCCAGCAGTAAGTGCCATACAGTATAGTACAGATTGCACAAACATTACTTTTTATTACTTTGAGTGCATTTTAAAAGTGGGATTGCGGATAATATCTATCTAAGGTTGAGCGATTCAAAACAAATTTTCTTCAGTGAACTGCAATGCTTCAGAGGTAAGAAAGTCAATGAGCGGTAAGAACACAATACCGCCATCTAGTGGTGGGGCCGGGCCCCACCGGCCCCTACAGTACAGATGCGACTGATCACCTGTATTGGATAAATCTGTAAATATGGCTAAATAAGACGTGATATGATAGACTGAATTGTCTATTAAAACCCTTGTTTTCACGTGTCAGAGGTTGTCTATGGTCCATTTCCACCAGTTATAAATGACATACACTAATGACAAATTGTATAATTTAAATTACATTTAGGCATATTTAAAATCAAATCGTTGCCTTTTTAGAGACCATCGTTTATAGTGGGAAGTTTAAAAAGAACATTTAAAGACATTTTAAAATGAATCACAAAGCCATATATTCCAACTTGTGAATTTGCACAGTATTGGATATATTTTCCTGAAGCATTTGTGACCTTGTGATCAGTGTGATATTTTGTACTTACTTTGCAAATAGGATCAATGCATTTTAGTGCCAAACAGAGCTTTCTCTCAAACCCGCCCTTACACTGCGTGAATGCAGCACTCAGCTACAGAAGTTCTTTAGCTGTAGGGAGGTTATAGCCTGGATTTTAAATGTGCCTTAAGACATATTTATAGTTTTGTCTATGTAGTAGCCTAATTTATGATGCATGTCATTCCTCTCCTAAAAAGACTGCACATCTACAAGTTTCAATGTGAAAACCCTTCAGTTATGTCAGTTATTCAAGACTACTGGACTGGACTGTGGGAAAATTAAGCTCCATGGACAATCCCGGAGCATTCTGATTTGTAACAGAGGCACTCATGGTTTGAGATACCATGCTGCTACTTCCTCCGCACATGTGAATGCACATGGACCTTCGTGCACTCCAAGAAACCAAGATGAAGCACTTTTTTTTTTTTGTTGCCGCATTTTAAGTGGGTCATTGCCCATGCTCTTTGTGGAATTTGAAAGATGCCCAATCTCGTGGGTTGTAAGGATCACCCCATCTCTTGTTACCATGGAAAGCGCTAAAGGAACCTCCTCCTTGCTACGTCATCAAACCAAATCCAGAGGATGTGTGTGTGGTTGTGTGTGGAGGAAGTCGGGTGAACCAGAGGTTACTTGCGGTCAAAACACCAACTTGGCTACTTGCTGCCCCTATCGAAAAAAATCATTTGAATTTGCTTTCGCATCAATTTAGTTAACTTGATAATTGAATGCACGGGGTAAAATACAGAGGAATATATGCATGGTTGTAATGCGTAAATGGACGCGTCGTCCTCGCCGGGGAATATGCCAATATCCTACATTCCCCATGTAAAATGCATGTTGAGCCGATTAGAGTCTGGATTATACCAGGTTATTTTGACCACGAATTAAATTGAATGCAATTTACAGTGTCTGTGCATTATCTCAGAAATCAAGGGAAGTCAATCCTCTGTCCAGAAATTAAGAATCCATGCGGCAAGGGAAGGGTTACTTAAATGTTAAACCCCTCCCATTATTGTCAGGCAACGTATTAATAATCGCACCACCAAAAACTTCCCTTTAAAAGCGAGCAGGCGGCCGCAGCCGGCCAAAGAGGGGTGCTGTCTGTAGACTGGTGGTGCTGAAAGGGCAGCCTGCAGAAATGTGGTCGGTGTTCTTCGTTTTTTTGTCTTACTTGGACAGGAACTTCGTAAAGTGCGATTTTTTGCGCCAGTCGGTGGACGCAGAGAAAGATGAAATATTTTACATGTTAAATAGCACTTTTTGTACCCAAATGTCCAGATTTGGGGATAACTACATTCATCAGGTATCAGACGGCGTTGAGGAGGTCCGTTTGATGTACGATCTTGTGGGTAATTTGGTGGACTGTTCTGAGACAGGCAAGCATATTCAGGTGAAGTCGTTCATGTATGTTTGCCGGGTGGGTTTTAAGGAACAGAGAGTTAAACCGGGGTATTCAGTGAAGAATTTGGTCGACATGACCGAGGCTAAATCCACCTGTCAAGCTTTCCGGGAGAGATCACAGCTTACGAAAAAAACTACAAAAGCACCGATCACCCGAGGTCCACTGACGGTAGACGAACAGAGGAACGGAAATCCTGCATCGGAGGGGAGCAGCGAAGTTCTGCACCGGTCAAAGCGGGGCTTCACTTACCCCGGGACGCTCTGGTGTGGCGCTGGTAATATCGCTGATCATTATGATCATTTGGGTAGGTAGGCTATCGATGTATTGTTTTTTTGTTTATTGACGGAATACGGATAAAGTTATCATTTTTTAAAGTTCAAACTTTTCTCTAATGCATTGCTAAAGCAAGAGTATAAATATGCATAACTTTCATGTGCAACTGGTGTGCAATGAAATTACTACGTTTCTACCGCCGTTTGCTCTTTGTGTGCAGAGCACTAACCTTGCGCTGTGATGCGGACTACATCTTGACTTTTTGCAGGCGAATTCGCACAGACGGACAGCTGTTGCCGCGTGCACGACCATTGCCCCCACGTCATCCATCCATTCTCCTCCAAGTTCGGCTACACCAACTTTAAGTGGCACAGCATCTGCCACTGCGACTGCGATAACCAGTGAGTTTCATTAGCGCATACGCCTACCACAGCTGTCCACTCCTTAAACGCTTAACGTTGACACTTATCTGATGAAAACAAAAGAATATAATATAATAATAAATGATACCTAAATTATGTAAAAGTAAGGAAAGAAATATACCTATAAAAATATGTATTTTAAAGCTATGCAATTTTATGGTATTAATCAGGCACTGTTTATACGTCATCTTCGGTCTGCATCTCTCAGATTGAAGGCTTGTCTGAGGAAGGTGAATGACACTTCCTCCAGGGTGGTGGGACAGGCGTTTTTCAACGTCATCGAGGTACCCTGCTTTGAGTTTGGGTACGAGGAGCAATGTGTGGACCGCCACTGGTATGGAGTGTAAGTATGAACAAAAGTTTGGACTAAACAAAAATGTTTAGAGAGTTGAAATGGACAGACCTCTCTGAGTGAATGAAAAAAAATATCTGTTTTCTTTTTCTCTGTTTATAAAGGTGTAAAAAGTACGACAAGGTCCAGGTTGCTGTGCTCAAAGAGTCGGTACCGTACGACTTTGGAAACATTGACGTTATTGATCAGCTCACTATTGCTCCTCGGGTGCAGAAAATACCGATCAGAGAAGAGGGAGAGGTGACGGAGAGCGCACAGCAGCGTGCCTCCTTCAGCTCTCAGACCACCCCCAGCCCCGGGGAGCCGTCCCTCGGGAACGTGGTCTCGGCAGCCGAGGACTTCATCAAAGTGCTGGCCACTGTCTCCTCCTCCCACAGCTCCTCCTGCTCGGACACCTCCGGAGGGGACGCGCAGGGCGCCGACAGGAAGAAGAAAAATAAAACCGGCAAAAAGAAGAAGAACCAAAGAAGAAAGGGCAAGGGTAAAGGTAAGGGGAGGAAAAGAAAGCAAATGGTTAAAATGGTAAAGCAGCTCCAAACTGAGGAGGCCGCCGCAACTTCCTGTCACAGAGCAGAAGGTGCCCTGGACAAGAGCCATTTTGTGAACAACCCCGTTGAACTGAATCATAAACAGGAGAGCAATTTGAACAACCCTGTTCAACTGAGACATGAACACGAGAGCAATGTGAACAACCCTGTTCAACTGAGTTATGAACAGGAGAGCAATATGAACAACCCTGTTCAACTGAGTCATGAACAGGAGAGCAATATGAACAACCCTGTTCAACTGAGTCATAAACAGGAGAGCAATGTGAACAACCCTGTTCAACTGAGTCACGAACAGGAGAGCAATATGAACAACTTCATGCACAGGGTTATGGATCTGGAGGGAAAAGAGGATATTTCTGTTAATGTTATTACACTGGAAAGAGTGATAGACAGCAGCTCTAGTACCACAGATAATTTAAACACAGCTGTCACAGAGGTGATGTCTCAGGTTATGAAGGCCCACCCAGAGGTGATGTCTCAGGTTATGGAGGCCCACCCAGAGGTGATGTCTCAGGTTATGGAGGCCCACCCAGAGGTGATGTCTCAGGTTATGGAGGCCCACCCAGAGGTGATGTCTCAGGTTATGGAGGCCCACCCAGAGGTGATGTCTCAGGTTATGGAGGCCCACCCAGAGGTGATGTCTCAGGTTATGGAGGCCCACCCAGAGGTGATGTCTCAGGTTGTGGAGGCCCACCCAGAGGTGATGTCTCAGGTTATGAAGGCCCACCCAGAGGTGATGTCTCAGGTTGTGGAGGCCCACCCAGAGGTGATGTCTCAGGTTATGGAGGCCCACCCAGAGGTGATGTCTCAGGTTATGGAGGCCCACCCAGAGGTGATGTCTCAGGTTATGGAGGCCCACCCAGAGGTGATGCCTCAGGTTATGAAGGCCCACCCAGAGGTGATGTCTCAGGTTATGGAGGCCCACCCAGAGGTGATGTCTCAGGTTATGGAGGCCCACCCAGAGGTGATGCCTCAGGTTATGAAGGCCCACCCAGAGGTGATGTCTCAGGTTGTGGAGGCCCACCCAGAGGTGATGTCTCAGGTTATGGAGGCCCACCCAGAGGTGATGTCTCAGGTTATGGAGGCCCACCCAGAGGTGATGTCTCAGGTTATGGAGGCCCACCCAGAGGTGATGTCTCAGGTTATGAAGGCCCACCCAGAGGTGATGTCTCAGGTTGTGGAGGCCCACCCAGAGGTGATGTCTCAGGTTATGGAGGCCCACCCAGAGGTGATGCCTCCCAGCACAGCAGTTAGTGCATCCACTGTGCCTCCGCTCAGAAAAGCAAAGAGACTGAGGTCACAAGCAAGGCGAGGCAATAAGAAAAGGAGAAAAATCACGGCCGTTGTTTCCGTGAATGCGGTCACTCTTGTCGACGAGGTCAAAGGCGACCCTCGGCGAGCGGCAGATGGAAACGCTGTCTCCAAAGTCACCGCGTCCGTGGCCCCTCAGGACCTCGAGCTCCGACAGTCAGAAACCCCGACCGAAACGCTTTCTGTCACCCCCGTCACCACGGCCGGCGCGCCTGCTCTTCCTCGCCCCGACGCCACGAGCCAGAAGTCGAGAGATAAAGGCAGAGGAAAGAAGAGGAGGAAAGTGGCTTCCTCTCGCGCCGGACTCGTGGTCCCCATTCAGCGGGTTGCGCGATAGGACCTTAGCGCGTGATCATGTTTTAGATGGCTGAGTCAGCTCTTTAATTTACCATGATACACACGTTATTTCATGTTTAAAGTGGTCGTAGTTTTCTGCCTTTCAATATGATGTACTGTGCATGAAAAAAATAGTTTTATCAAATTTGTTGAACATCTTGAATACATAATAAAATAAAAAATATTGTATAATAAAAAAATATGTATTGATACTTTAATAGTGACTTTGTAAACGTAATTTACTGACTGCAGACTACTTACTCAATAAAGGTCACAATATCACAACTCTTTTCTTGTAAGAATTTTGAAGCTAAGTTTATAACCATGGCGATAGTATCAGGTAAGGTGTCAATACATGTTCAACTTTCAAATTAACCACATGGGTGACCTAATTAGCTAATAGTTACTGGAAGGTGATTTTGGCACTCAATTATCAGTGTTAATGCTGCTAGCCCTTGATGGTCATACATTTATACAGATAGCAAATTGGCTTCAAACTGTACATTGGGTGCATCACAGAACATATTGAAAGGCAAAATATTACACTAAGAATTTGGGTCAACTATCACATAGGTTTTTTTGGGGGGAAATCAACATCACAAGTCACAAGTCATTCTCAAATATTGACTGACTGCAGAGACGACAGGCTTATGCACTCAGAGACTAATGGCAAAAAAAAAAACTGTCATTAGTCTAAAAAAAAGAATGTTACTGGAAAGGAGGCGTTCTCATGACAATATATTTTAACAGCAGTTGCAGCTTATTAATAAAGATTAATGTTGGGCAGAGCTGGAGGCCACAGGGCTTGCCGTTTCAAAGTGAGAGCAGTAGACGCTTGCTAACTGCATACTAACCATGGGACCAGTGCAAATCCCAAAACAAGAACCATCTTGCTTACATTACTGGAAACAATGGCTGCTATACTGTATACGGAAAAGCAAAGCATCGTGAGCATTTCCATAAAAATAAAGAAATGTGCATACCATAACTCTCCATGTACCTTCCAGGAGGGCTTAAAGCTTTGTGTGCAACAGGGTCACATTCTTAAAAGTGGATAATCCGCACTCTGCACTGCCCACACCTTCCAGTGTGAAACCAGGCCAGGAACACCCTTCACGGTGACCCAGAATCCCAGATCAGCTGACTCTCACATGGTCCCACACAAAGGAATGGAATTCTGCCTGGAAATTTACATGCGTGCTTAAAGAGGTGCTACATAGCAAATGAGATCAGGGGCATGCTTTAGGACAACATGATACTGGCGGTTGATTTGCCAGGAGCTAAAAATCTGTGATTTATCATCTGTACGACTATCTCGCTAACTCTGCAAACGCTTATGAGAAGTAATAAAGGTGCCAACTGATACTTTGTCTGTGTTCTTATACCTATACCGTTCAGAGAACAGGCTGCAGGGTGGTTCATCCTGTTAAGGCACTGGTCTAGTCCAAAGATGTGGGGAAAATTCAAAACAAATCTAAACCATGCCAGTTCCAACTGTGGCTAGAAGGTGGATACATTGGTAGTTAGATGCATTGTAATGAATGAAAAGACAAAATGTTCTAATGTAATGTGTATATTTTATTTTTACGTCTCATCACTCTCTGCTGACCCCTGCTGGTCGATATGGGGTTGTTTCAATTGGCCAGGTCTCGGCTCAGCAATCTTACGTGGCCGCTGGGTACCTGAATGCACTGAGTGACCAGGTTGTCCCGTCACACGTGAATTGGCCATCATAGGGTCCTGACATTAACCCCATTAAAAGTATTTGGGATGTGCTGGAGAAGCCTTCACGGAGTGGTTCGACTCCCTCGTCGTCAATACAGGATCTCAAAAGTTAATGCAATGTTGTGACGTTGCATAAGGTTGTCGAAACAAAAAACTAAAGGCAGTCCAACGAAATATTAGTGTACGACTTTTTTTTCTTCTTTAAAAAAAAAATTGGGGACAAAAGGAGGGAGGCATTAAAAGCAACAATGAGGACTTTCATGCTAAATATCACGCTCGTGCTGTGGGATGTTAGCAAGGAATTCGGAAGAACCTGGCACAGCAGCACATTGTAAAGTGGCTCAGCCCAGTCACGGCCAATAATAGCCCAATTGTTTACGTTTTTTTCTGGTTTCAAACACCATGGTAACTGCCGTACATTTTACTCACATGAACACCGCTACAGTTCATCAGAAGAGATTTTTAGTTAATTCTATGGAAGAAAAAAAAAACCCTAAACCGGTCATTTCTAGAAAGACGAAAACACTAACCCCTTTTCTCCCATATTATAAATGCCTAGGCTGTCAAGACCCCGTATAGCTGCATATTACAACCCAACGAAAATCTAGCGCCGGTCAGATGCGAGCCACCCTGAGCATAACGTGATGTAATGTTAGCAGTTAAGATAACGTTAGGTAGTAATGTTAGCTAGCAAAGATATATTCGGTAAACTGTTACTTTAACCAGCTAGGTAGTTATAGCTAACATTAAATCTGAGGACTAGAATCCTTTCCCAAGTGCCCTTGAGTCCTGTGTTAAAGGTTGGGGGTGTCAGCGTGTTGACAGGGTACAACGACAGTCAGGACGTATCTGCTCAATGCCTGCAGTTTCTAGCCGGATGGACTTTAAAGGGGTCACTCTTCTGTAAAGACGGGGACTGGCGGAGAGCCAAGAGCGACTAAGGGTAATCCCTTATAAGCGAACACGCGAATGTGTTCGCCACAAAACCCCAGACGGTAACGGAAACAGAAAATGAAGCGACCCTTACAAACCAGGGCGAACAACCCAACAGAAATTAGTGCTGAAAACGAGCACTGCAAACCCCAGACCGGGGACAAAAATAAAGAACAACCTAGTATAAAACACTAGGCAAGAAAACAAAGAACCTTGAGACGTAGCTCAGGAAAAACACAAACCAAAATACAAATACCGGGGACAACGTCCCTCACCCGCAAGCTCACACGAGCTATAAATGAAAAAAACAAAGAACCTTTCGGAAGGCGTGAGCTGTGCACACAGCACCAACGAGCTGAGCGTCTTCCTTACCTTTTCTTTTTAAATGACACAGAAATTCGTACCAGCACGATAGACTCGTTTAAACACAGGGTCTACCGCGTGCATAGCCCGGCTTGGTGAAAGAGCGAACAGTTAACACCAGGGGTCTCAAACTCAATTTACCTGGGGGCCGCTGGAGGCAGAGTCTGGGTGAGGCTGGGCCGCATCGGGTATTCCACAAGAAAAGCTTTGTAAAAAAAATTCCAATCTTCTCAAATATTATTTTTATTTATTTTTTAGATTTAGATTTTTTTATCTGTTTTTGTGGCTTTAAGCGCTCATTTTACCAGCATTCCATCAATGTTAAATGCTGGACCCCGACGGCACCGAAAAACAGGCAGATTTCACTGCCATTCCATTCTTTACGTATATGGAGCTCGAAAATGGTGACACAACAATAGCTTTTGCTGGTTTAATTCACGCGCTCATACATGGCAGTTGGTGGCAGTTCGAACTGTCAAAAGTGTGACTGTAGCCAGGTCAATATTTTTGCTGGGTACTCGGTATGTCCAGCCTTATAAGTTCAAAGTCCCTGATTACTTTTTCATAGTTTCAATGGATTTTGACAATAGACATGTCAGACTTCAATCATGTTAACGCTCTCGAGCGTGCGTCAAAGTTTAGGTAGCAAATAACAGTGCTGTATCCTTCTGACGTCATTTGCATAGCTACAGAACTGTCCGATCACGCCGAATCACTGATAGAAACAAGATGAATTAATGACGATTCAGAAAATGTATAACTTTTAAAGATTTAAATAAATCCTATGGTGGGACTTTTGCCATTTCTGGACGGTACGACAGAAAATTCCGGTGCCGTCGAACTTAATCGAATGCTTTTATTTATATCGTTCGAATGACTAAGTGCCGTTGAAAAGCAAATTGTATGGCTTTGTGCTATTCGCGTATGCTAGCTACATCATGCTAACATCGTACATGGACCAGTGAAGGCTTAGAACACACTAGCACTTAGTTATTGTTTCATCACCTCTACTGTAAAGTAAAAAAGTGGACAAATGACGTTTTCTGTGAGAAATCTATTGGCGAGCTCACGTGCACACACAGCGGTCTACATTCTAAAGCTCCACTTTGCCCTCCCTAATCATATAGAAATATATGTAGTGTTCATCGTGTGAGGTAATGCAAATAAAAAAATAATGACCCCCAAATAACGGTGCGACCCTATAATTGGTCCGGGTTATTGGGGACTGTTATTACCGACAGACAGGTGTCGCTATGTGACTGCAGACCACATTAGGCTACATTGAGTTCCTTACTTTTCTTTTATCTCGCCGCGTACGCATCACTTTGATTTATTTTGTCAGAGAGAGACATATATACGTATAATGTCCCACTGGGCAGCAACTTAAAAAACTTTTTTTTGGAAGTGTCCCAGCGCGCTGGGACGAATGTCCGCGTTTGCCTAATAGAAACGAGGCAGCCAGCCAGGCACGGAAGAAAACTCTCCATGGCAACACTGCTGTAACTTTCACTCACTGAGAAATGTTTCTCTGCTTGCATCAAGCCCGGTCGATGTCCCGCCCCCGAGAGCCATATACGCCACCGTGATTGGTAGGTTCGTTCAGCTCCGCACACAACACTGTAAAGTGCCATTCATATAAAACTCGCTTGCCGTACTAACATTAAACTTTCATATTAAGGTGGGGGCCACAAAATATCGTCTCGCGGGCCGCGAGTTTGAGACCCATGGTTAACACCAAAGCGTAGACCGATAGTCAGCGCGTGCTTTAAATACCTTCCGGAGGTAGGCTCCCTTGACACTAACGAGGACCTGGTGAAAATAATAAAGCCCCCTGGTGGTCACGACCGATACTATCGCCCAACCCTGACATCTTCAAAGCTTTTTCTGGCTAGTTTTATCAATACCTAATTTCTGATCTATCGCAATATTTTTCACATATATGAGAGTGTAGACAGTGTTCTGTGATGGGAGTTAGCATTCTGTTTCTGACAGGCTACAAGAGTGTGGACAGCGTTCCCAAGCTGGTCAGTGATGTCATGAGTGGAAAGCTGCAACTGGACGAGTTTGTGACCAAAACCCTTCCCCTGGATCAAATCAATGAAGCTTTTGACCTTATGGCCAACAGTGAAGGATAAACAGTGTTCTCATATGTGTTTTTGTGATGCTTCTGATGAAAAGTGATCATTATCAGATCATTGTCTTTAATCATAATCATGAAGCCTATTGTTCAGATTGGCTTAACTATGGCAACTTTTGTCATTTTGTATTTCAGAATTCGGACAGTGCTGAATGTTTTGACACTTTGAACCAAAAATGGAAGATTTTTTTTCATAAGAAGATGCACAAAATAAACTCCCAGAATATTTGACAAGAACACTTCAGCTTTCACAATTTCCTTTATATTGACAAAATCTCACTCACGAGTGGAAAATTCTGGTAAATTCATTTTTGTTTATAATCACTGAATGAGAAACCTATATTGGCCCGAAGGGAATTTGTTTTACACAATGATGATCAAGAAAAACAAATTAAATTCAACTGAAAATTCAAGTTCACAGTAGAATGTTGAATGATGTGGCATGGATTGATTCAATCAACTTATTATAAATTCTGTTTAAATCGATTCTTAATTCTCTCAAGTACATCCACATTTCTCTTCACCAATAATCATAATTCACCATGAATATAATTGCTTAAGGCTGCATTAACCTGTGAGCAAAACCTAAGGACAAATATTAGGTGAAATAAAAGCCATCATCTTTGAGGAGAAAAATGCAGTCTTCGTTAAATCTCAAAGTGAATACTGCTGCCATCTACTGGTAGGCTTGCTAAAATGCTGACCACAGCAAAGCAAGACATTCCACACATTCTCTGATCCATTAATACATGAACGCACCCAGGAAATGCGTGCCTTTACCTGTTTTTGTTTGGAGTACCTCTATACTCTTCTCCTGTTAGTACAAACTCATTGAATACTTTTCAGATGAGTGTGTATTCTGCTTGACTAGGCATCTGCAACCTTACCCAAAAAGGGTTGGTATGGGCGCAGGTGTTAGTTTTAGCCCATTATGAGACTAACAACAACCTGCCCCCTCCCCGGCCCTTCTTGGACAAGATCTCTGAATGTGTGTGTGTGTGTGTGTGTGTGTGTGTGTGTGGGTGTTTGTGCGCATATATATCTGACTCTTGTTCATGAAACCTACATTATGCACATGAGAAAACTAACTATTGACAAATCAGTATGTTCATGAATGAAGTGGAAACGGGAAACCAGTAATGTTATATTGTGCGATATGTTGCGTAATGGATATCAGTGTCGGAATGTAGAGCTATTTAACATTCATTTCAAGAAAGGATACGGATAACGTATAGCCCACTGCAGTTTTGTATGCATCGTCTTCAAATTATTTGAATCTTAATAGCCTAAAGCTCTGTTTTATACTGTACAGCTCCAAACAACTCTTCAAGGGTTCTGAATTTCTGTTTGTTTACACTAGGACTCGGAACTGTACTGTCCTCTCAGGTCCACTTTTGCACGTGTTCTTGTGTTTGATTTGCACTTTGTTGTACGTCGCTCTGGATAAGAGCGTCTGCTAAATGCCACGTAATGTAACGTAATGTAATGTAAAAAGAAGTCAGTCTGCAGCCAACGTAAATTAAACATTTTTCAAATAAGATTTATTTAATGTTTCTTTCAAATGAAAAAAGAGCCACACATAAAACGAAACAAAACAAACGTTGTCTCAAATTTCTAGCTGGCGAGTGCTCCTCCCATGATGTGGCTCCACCACCTGCTGCCGCCGCTGCTGCTCCTGCTGCACCCAGGTACCGAGGCCGAAGAGGTGATCCGGCTGTCCTTACGGATGAGGTCCTGAGGAATCAAGAAAGTCTACTTACAGCAGTCAACCAAATCAACACGTCCCTCCAAGAAATAACCACCCGCTTGAAGGAAATCTGCAAGGCACTTTTGCCTCCTCAACAATAAAGTGTTATGTTGTCAGTATTGTGTGATGTCTGTGTTTATCCTGGGAAAACACTTATTTACTACAAGATAATCAAGCTACTCTCTTTTACTCTGATAATTAAATATAGCCTATTTGTATACATTTTAAAGAGCATGACCTGAAAATGAACTGAGGTAGCCTACTGAAACAGGATGTTGTATATAAATATAAAACAAAATACAAATGAAACTAACTTTTTGCAAAGCTTGTCGGCCTAAAATGTGCACAGCTTATTCAGTCTTAGCAACACTTACCTTAAAATTGCTCTACAAGTCGCTGGCGTGTCTGTATAGCAGCCGCATTTCGAGGCCCAAGAGCTGGTTCCGGAGGCGGTCGTTCCTCTGCATTGGGGACTTCAGGCAGGGGAAGGCCATGTTTAATGGCCACATTGTGCAGGACACAGCAGGCTAATATTATTTTGCACACCTTCCCGGGTGCATAAAGAAGGGTACCACCTTTATTGTCCAGGCAGATCCATCTTGCCTTCAAGACCCCGTTTGTGCACTCCACAACGGCCTGAGTAGCAGCGTGTGCCTCACAGATCAGTTGCACATTAACGGAATTAAAGTTTTTCCGGTTTATGTAAGCAAATGAATCACAAAGAATGTGTAATCTATTGAGTCGATTTTCATAGATAATTCACAATCATGAACCTAATCTGGATCTTAAACCTGCTAATTGCCAACTAATTTAACTAAATGTGTTATATTTTTAATTGTTTGTCATGTTCATATCACGTGCTTCAAAGGCATCTGTGTATTGTTTACATAACAGAGCGCAATATGAATTAAAATGTAAATTTCCAATAGTGACAAGCATTATTTATGTGCATTCTTGAATTTACACAAGCACTAGGTGTGGTCAGCAGCAGGTGTAGATTTTGTTAGTAGCTACGAAAAGATCGTAGATACTAAAATATTGATGAATGCCAAAAACCCGTAAATTTCCCTCTACTCACATTTTACACACAAATTCGTTCAGCTCACGTTTCATGAATGAGACCCAATGTATTTAATGAAACCCTTCAAGATGTCACCAACACCCAAACAATTACATCATTTTATCCCCCAGTAGTTGAAAGATATCTTAACATCTTACAGAAGAACATGCAAATGAATGCAATGAATGAATGCAATGTTTATAGTAAAAAAAATTTTTAATGATTAAAGAGCAGGATGCATAAGGCTTCTTAACTGTGGTTAACCGCACCTTGAATGAATACACCCACCAGGTTGGCGGCCAGTATCAGCATATTCACATATTCAATTAACAAGGTTGTCTTACAGGGAACGATGGACCTCAGCATACGTTGCACGCCGTCTTCAGTCATGTGAAATTCATGATGACGAAATTGGTTTTCAAAAAGCCAAATTCCCGCGGCATATGGGTCCAGATAAACGCGATGAGTATTCATCCATTCTACTAATTGAGAGAGTTTACGCAGCACTTTCTCATCATTTTGAAACAGACTAAATGAATGCATGGCCTTAACAGCATTGTTCCTAATCTCCCCTATCATGTATGAAAACAGAGTGTTGTTTATTGGGATATATACCATATTGTCCGGAATGCAAACTACCCAGTTTCTAATGTTTCGTCTCTGATCAGCTGTCAAGTTGAGGTATCTGCCATCTGGGGCGTTGCTTCGGAAGGCGTCACTAACGCAGCTGTTTGGGATACTGTCAACCAACGTATTTCTGTTACCTTTTTCGACGTGCCTTGCAATGTATAAATCAATTATCGACCCATATAACCGAAGCAGGGCGTTGTTGAAAACGTGTTCTCCCCGGTTAGACCTTCGGTTCTGTTGTACATCTTCGAGCAAGTCTATACCATGTTCTTTCAATGTATCCCTGAGAGCCTTGAAAGACTTGGAAAGGGATGTGGTTAGATCTTTACCTGCCTGGGCTGCCTTAGTTACTTTGACGGTGGCTTTCGCCCGTGGATTTTTTGCTTGTATAATGTAATCAATTATATATTTGGATACTCTGGCACTGCACCCGACTACTTTCTGGATTGTGTCGTTCTGAAGGATGGACCCTGGCTTCAGGTCATGGATTCCAGCTGAGTCTGAATAGAAACAGACATACGTTATGAAATACTTAGCCTGTTGACCAACAAAATGCAAACGTTTATATAGCTTTAGTAGCAGTGGTTGTTACAGTCGTAGTAGATAAACTTTGGTAACATTTTTAGTAGTATTATAACAGTTGTACGAGCAATAGTGGTAGAGAGCTATTAGAATGGGTATGCTGTCATATGCAGTAAATTATTTGAAATGCAGTGGAGGGCAGAATCTTTTGATTGAGTAACAACAAATCAAAGAAATCCTCCATCCTGCCCATTGCCTACCCAGGAAGTCCTTATAGCTCTTGGCCTCTGCGGTCTTTCGGTCTCCTTGGAGCAGCGCAATGAAGCCGTCCACCATGTCAGCAGAAGTGCCCACGAAGGGCACGTCGTTCACATATCCTATCCACGGTTTCCTTGGGAACTTGGGATCTTTCGGTGGGTGGAACAGCATCCTGAAATGGTGGTAGTAAATGGCGTTACTTCTAACATCTGATCTGTTGTTACCGTGTCACGTTTCATGTTTTTCATGTCATGTTTTATGTTTAGTTATTGTCTTGGTTATGTTATTGTCATGTCACGTATTATGTTAGTCTAGTATCACCACGTTTTTAGGTTTCATGTCATGTTATGTTTCATGTTTAGTTATTGTTACGATTTAATTGTTAGTCTTGCCATGTCATGTTATATAGTTTATTGTCATTGTTTTGCAAACTTGTTATGTCACAATTTATGTTCCATGTTATGTTGTACTGTTCATTGATTTAGCATACACTTTTTCGTGTCTCTCTGCAAACCTTGCATTCCTGCTTTCTCTCTCCCTTTTTGTCACTCACACCCTAATTGTTTCAATTTCCCTTGTCTATTTGCTAAATCTACTAATGCTAGATCAGGATTGGGTAATACTAACATACTAACCATGTGTCCATGTTACCTTACGTTTCTTGTGCATGTCATTTACTGATTTACTAATGCTAGGGCAGGATAGGTTTATTACTAACGATTACTAATTACCTCGTTAATTTGTCAATCCTCCACACCTGATTTCCATTCTGTTGCTGCTCTCAAGCTAATTGTCTACACCTGTCTACACCTGCATATAAGCTCAGTTTCATGGCGAGTCTGTGCAAAAATAGTTTGCCTCCTGTTCGTCAGTGCATTCGCTTGAGCGATTATACCAAGCCATTCGCTACCCGCTACCCGCTACCCGCTGACAATTGTTTATTGATTTCTGTCTTGTTGACCATCGCCTGCCTGTACCACGACTTTGCCTGCTGTTTTTGTACTTTTGCCCCGCGGAGCAGACTTCGGTCTTGACTTTTGCACCGTCATTGACCCTGAGCCTGCCTACCGTCCGCCTGTACTTCTGCCCCGCTTCTGACAGCTTTCCTGGCTACCGGACTTCCCACATGGTGTACCGACTACGAGACTCGGTACTGCGTTTTGGTTTTCTGGCTGGATATTTACGTGTATGAACATTGCTTGTTTTTGACTACGCTCTCTGGATATTCCGCAAATGCAGCCCTGACGGCACTTTACTACACTACTGTTTCTGAGTCATGCATTTTGGGTCCAAACCCCCCACGCACCCGTCTCATACTGACTTACACTCAGGTTTACGATACAATTCCTTTTATCCATTAAACACAAGCCAACAATAGTAATGTTGGGATAACATGCCTAATTACCGAAGTTTTCAGCTTTTTGGGCTACCTCTACTGTAGCAATTCTAAACGTAGTTCATATGTAGCCACAATAAATCAGATTCCTTATCCTTGATTCACAGTGTGTGCACCATTTTGCCTTTTGGAAACTGTAAATCCATAAATATGAATGTAATGTACTTCCTCAAGCTTTTAAGAGCTTGTGTGTCCGTGTATGGAATCACAAGCAGAGGATTTCTTACTTTGAAAAGTGTGAATATTACAGGTGATGCACTACAATGAAGATGTATGACCCTTGGCTATCCTGCCGTGCCCAAAATGCAAGTATTCAGGTATTATCGAAAGTGAATCCAAAATGATTTCTTACCTTATTTCCATGTTCCAGTAAAGTTAGTCTGATGAAAAGCACTGATGCTGCTGGATACTCAATAAAATAGTATTGAAGTCTAAGAAGTCGCTGTCTGCGCTCTTCCCAGGTGATCTGTATACAGACTTTTCTCGAAACATTCCCAAATTACATCACCGCAACAGTCATTGGTGATGGGCGGTTTCAGCGTATCTGCTGTTACTTCAGTCCTGCAATGCCAAATATGACCTCTATTCTTTTCTTAAGCAGGTTAAGCAGGTTTTTGGGAAGCTTTAATGTCTTTTACATTACATTTCATTATTGGCATTTGGCAGACGCTCTTATCCAGAGCGACGTACAACAAAGTGCATACCCATAACCAGGGATAAGTTCGCTGAAAGACCCTAGAGGTAAGTACAATTTCAACTGCTACCTGTACAACAAAGATAAGGACAAGGGCCATTTTTTTTTTTTTTTTTTTTTTTTTTTTGAACAAACAAACAAACAAACAAACAGAGCAAAAGTCACCAAAGTTAACTATCCAAACACTGCTTACCTAGCCAACTAAAAATACCGATACACAAAGCAAGTCACAGAGACAACAATTAAGGTTCACAGGGAGGTAGGGAGGGATGGGGAGAGGTGCTGCTTGAAGAGGTGTGTCTTCAGCTTGCGCTTGAAGGTGGGGAGAGATTCTATAGTTCTGACGTCAACGGGGAGTTCGTTCCACCTCCATGGAGCCAGAACAGACAGTAGTCGTGAGCGTGAGGTGGAGGTTCTGAGAGGGGGAGGTGCCAAGCGGCCTGTGGAGGCTGAACGAAGAGGTCTGGCAGGGGTGTAGGGTCTGATGATTTTTTGCAGATAAGCTGGGGAAGACCCTTTAACTGCTTGGAAGGCTAGCACCAATGTTTTGAATTTGATGCGAGCCATGACAGGCAGCCAGTGGAGGGAAGTAAGCAGGGGGGTGACATGTGAGTATTTGGGAAGTATTTGGGTGTGGTCTTTGTGTTGCATATACATTTCTTCCATGAGAATGTGAAATTATGCAACCTCACACAAGAACATTGCACAAGCTAGTTGTATGGGACAGTTCAGAAAACACAGTGCAGTCAGTAAGTATTTTGATTTTTTGTTTTTGCTCTGTACTCCAACAAATAAATTGAGAGAAAACAATCACCATGTGGTTAAAGTGCAGACTTTCAACTTTAAGTGCACACAAACTGAAATAGTCATCATATTTATATGAATCTGAGCAGACAAGATGTTTCTACACACTTCGGCATTCACCCTGCGGCAGCCGTGTCATCATCAATGAAAACAAGTGAGCCAGTTCCAGTGGCTGCCATACACGCTCAAGCCATAACCTCCACCACGCTTGACAGATGAGGCGGTATGCTTTGGATCATAAATAACTCTGGTACCGGTCGCTCTTCATTTCATCTGTCCAGAACACAGGTTTTTTTAATGTACATTTTTGTAAACTGTAATCTATTCTTGAGGCTTGCCTGGGGCTTGCATCATGTGGTGAACCCTCTGAGGTTATTCTTCTGACGTCCACTACATTGGTCTTCCATGGTCTAGCAGGTTGTTTGTCATTGCTGAGCTCACCAGTGCCTTCTTGCTTCTTAACAATGTTGATTTTTACACGGCAAATATTTTGCCTGTGTCAATGATTTGTTCTTTATTTTTCAACCTAATGATGGCCTGCTTTACTGCCATTCTTTGGTCCTCACGCTTCATGACAACAGCAACAGACTCCAAATGCAGATGGCACTCCTAAAATCAACTGTAGACATTTTGTAGGCTCTTTTGTGCATGAGCTAACAATGAAATTCAAAACAGCTCTCCGGGAAACATTTGAGGAGCCAATTGTACAATTAGTTTTTGTCCCCTAAAATTGAAGGGACTATGTATTAAAATGCCTACAATTCTTCCCCTGTTCACCCAATATGGATGTAAAAACCCTCAAGTCATTGTTTTATTGCAAATTCAATGTGCTGGAGTACAGAGCCAATACAACAAGAACATGTGTCACTGTCCAAATACTAAAGGACTGCACTGTAAATGCATTCAGCCCTGGGGGGCTTTATGTTTCCATAACGTCTCAGAGGGTTGGATGAGTCTCCTGTGTAAACATTGACTGTCTGTCATTACCTTTTCCACAACCACTGTTTGGTTGGTGGTACAGTATGTGCAGACTGGGCTGAAATATGCAGTATAGGGGCATCGGTGGGTTTCTGGTTCACCGCCCTTCATGACACATGATTGGGCACCAGTGAGCTAGAGATTCCTTTGAGCTGCTGGAATCTCAATTTCCATCAATTAGTAGAATCAGGTGTGCCAATGTAATGTCAAAATGAAAACCTACAGGATGGTAGATTTCCAGGAACATATCAACTGTGTTGTATCCTCTTGAACAGTAGGTGGCATTAGCAAAAGGAACATACAGAGCGATCCTAGACACCATTGGTAAAACAATATTTAAACGCGGAAACTGAGGGTACGAATTGGCAAAGCAAAGGGACAGATTGCAAAACCGGGGATGAAATGAATGTGGCTCCCCAGTGATCTTAATTTAGATGCTCTGAAAGGAGTGTGCTGTTTGCAGTGTCTTGGGTGGCACACTAGGGGGCAGCCCTCTCACAGCAGTGACCTGTTCAGCACATTTGAATGCTGAAATACCAGAGTGTAAGAATGTCAGGGGTCATTACAGATTATGTAGACAAGCCAGATGCTGAGCTCCAACCCATTACATTACATTACATTACATGGCATTTAGCAGACGCTCTTATCCAGAGCGACGTACAATGAAGTGCAACTCAAACAAGTATGAGTGCTAAGAGGACCTGAGAGGACAGTACAGTTCAGAGTCCTAGTGTAAACATACAGATAATCAGAACCCTCGAAGAGTACAATCAACCCATTACATTACATTACATTATTGGCATTTGGCAGACGCTCTTATCCAGAACGCCATACAACAAAGTGCATACCCATAACCAGGGATAAGTTCGCTCAAAGACCCTAGAGGGAAGTACAATTTCAACTGCTACCTGTACAACAAAGATTTTTTTTTTTTTAACAAAGAGATAAACAAACAACAGAGCAAAAGTGACCAAAGTTAACTATCCAAACACTGCTACCTAGCCAACTAAAAATACCGATACACAAAGCAAGTCACAGAAAGACAACAATTAAGGTTCACAGGGAGGTAGGGAGGGATGGGGAGAGGTGCTGCTTGAAGAGGTGTGTCTTCAGCTTGCGCTTGAAGGTGGGGAGAGATTCCAGAGTTCTGACCTCAACGGGGAGATCGTTCCACCACTGTGGAGCCAGAACAGACAGTAGTCGTGAGCATGAGGTGGAGGTTCGGAGAGGGGGAGGTGCCAAGCGGCCTGTGGAGGCTGAACGAAGAGGTCTGGCAGGGGTGTAGGGTCTGATGATTTTTTGTAGGTAAGCTGGGGAAGACCCCTTAACTGCTTGGAAGGCTAGCACCAATGTTTTGAATTTGATGCGAGCCATGACAGGCAGCCAGTGGAGGGAAGTAAGCAGGGGGGTGACGTGTGAGTATTTGGGAAGGTTGAAGACCAGACGAGCTGCTGCATTCTGGATAAGTTGGAGGGGTCTGATGGCGGACGCTGGGAGGCCAGCCAAGAGGGAATTGCAGTAGTCCAGGCGGGACAGAGCCATCGCTTGGACCAGGAGCTGGGTTGAGTAGGGGGTGAGAAATGGACGGATTCTCCGTATGTTGTATAGGAAGAACCTGCAAGACCGGGTCACCGCCGCAATGTTCTCGGAAAGGGACAGTCTGCTGTCCATCACCACGCCGAGGTTCCTTGCACTGGGTGACGGCGTGAGTGTGGTATCCCCGAGGGAAATGGAGAGATCCAGAAGAGGAGAGGTATTAGCAGGGATGAATATCATTTCAGTCTTGCCTCAGTTGAGCTTTAGATGGTGGTTGTCCATCCAGCTCTGGATGTCACTCAGGCAAGCAGAGATACGGGCTGAAACCTGCGTAACAGACGGCGGGAACGAGACGAAGACTTGGGTATCGTCCACGTAGCAGTGGTCGGATAGCCCATGTGCAGTGATCACAGGGCCAAGGGAGCGTGTGTAAAGAGAAAAAAGAAGCGGGCCTAGGACTGAGCCCTGGGGAACTCCTGTGGCGAGGGGCCGAGGTGTCGATACCGAACCAGCCCAGGCAACCTGGAAGGAGCAACCAGAGAGGTAGGACTCAATCCAGTCCAGAGCTCTGCCACAGATGCCCGTTGCTGACAGGGCAGACAGGAGGATGGAGTGATCCACAGTGTCGAAGGCAGCAGAGAGATCTAGGAGAATGAGGACAGAGGAGAGGGAGGCTGCTCGTGCGGCATGGAGTGACTCACTGACGGAGAGGAGCGCAGTCTCTGTCGAGTGGCCCGATCTGAAGCCAGACTGATGGGGGTCAGGTTGTTGTTAGAAAAGAAAGAAGAAAGTTGAGTAGAAGCGGCTCGTTCTATAGTTTTAGAAAGGAAAGGAAGAAGAGATACCGGGCAGTAGTTCTGGATGATGGAGGGATCCAGAGTAGGCTTTTTTAGCAGCGGAGTGATGTGGGCCCTCTTGGAGGATGCCGGAAAACAGCCGGAAGACAGGGAGGAGTTGACAAGGGAGGTGACAAATGGGAGAATGTCAGGTGTGATCATTTGGAGAAGAGAAGAGGGGATAGGGTCAAGGGCACAGGTTGTAGGGCGGTGGGAGAGCAGGAGTTGAGAAACATCAGAGTCTGTAAGGGGGGAGAAAGTGGAAAAGGAAGGGATGGGCCTAGAGGGGGAGGAAGGACACAGTGAGGGGGGCGGTGGTTGTAAAGGATCTGCGGATGACTGTGACCTTCTCATCGAAGAAATCAGCAAAGTCATCAGCAGCGAAGGAGGACTGAGGAGGAGGCGGCGGTGCGTTGAGGAGAGAGGAGAAAATAGAGAAAAGTTTCCGGGGGTTAGAAGCGGAGTTCTGAATTTGTGTTTGATAGTATTTTGCTTTGGTGGCAGTGACAGCGGAAGAGAATGCTGCCAGGAGAGACTGGTAAGTCGTGAGGTCTGAAGCGTCTCTGGATTTCCCCCACTTCCTCTCCGCTGCGCGGAGGCTGGCCCTGGAGGTACGGAGGGTGTCAGATATCCAAGGGGACGGGGGGGATGTGCAAGGCGGCTTAGAGACAGGGGGACAGAGGGAGTTAAAGGCGGAGGAGAGAGATGAAAGGAGGGTGGCAGATGCAGAGTCAGCGGGGAGTTTGGAGAAGGATTTGAGAGGGGGGAGAGAGGCGGTGACAGTGGTGGCAAAGGAAGAGGATGAGAGGGAGCGGAGGTTACGGCGGGCTGAGGAAGGGTAGGTGGGAGGAGGATGGGGAGGAAGAGGGAGGGAGAATGAGATGAAGTGGTGATCAGATGTATGCAGAGGGGTAACCGTGAAATCAGAGCATGAGCAGTTCCTCACAAAGACAAGGTCTAGGACATTGCCTGCCTTGTGGGTTGGAGGAGAGTGTTGCAGGGAGAGGCTGAAGGAGTGGAGTAGCGGTAGGAAGGCAGCAGCCTGGGAGGCTTCAAGGTGGATGTTGAAGTCTCCAAGGAGAATCAGCGGGGTGCCATCCTCAGGGAAGGAGCTGAGAACCCCCTTACGATGAAAGTTCTGTCCCCCTGCCACTGAAGATGAACTGTTCCAGTTTGATGCATCTTATAATTATTCTTGAAGAGGCTATAACTAAGGACAAAACTGCAGCAATGGATGGTTGCATTATTGGACATGCATAATCCATGCAAAGTGTAGCATAAGGCTAAGATAATGGAGTTTGTGACTGTGAGGTTGTGGGTTTGATTACACTGGAGCCCGGGTGTGTCAGCCTAAAGCAAAGTACATAACGTGAATTCCTTCGGTAACCATGCTGCTCCATAGATAAGGAGTGTAAGTGTCTGTGCAGGTGAGCAATGCGCTTGGATTGGGTCCAGACTGTGAGGCATGTTTAAAGGTTAGCTGAATATGCCTACTAGTAGCCCTCCCAAAATATCCATTTACAAATCACACAGTGGAGATCATTCAGCAAACATTTGCAACCAAACATCTGAAGCATCTGAATTGGCAGAATGGCCACCTCACTGCCGCAATCTTCTCACTGCTTATAGAATCTGAGAGTCATTTTCATGTACAACCTTTTCTCTCCTTCTTCATGCTTTGTATTCTTTAATTATGGGGTCAAAGCAAAGGTTGATTTCTTATGAAATCACAGGCAGGACAGGTTGTCCAAATTCTGTGTATTTATGTTAATAATTCTTTTTTATTGTGCCATAGTCATCAGATAGGTTTGGGAAGCCATCTCTCTTCAGTCTGCCTCTTTTAGGCCATTTTGATGACCGTTCGAATGCTGGAAAGAGAAAGAAAGTCACTGAGTGAAATCAGCCTTGATTCTGAGTGATAATGCTTTCAGTACTTGACTGTGAAAGCACAATGAAGTCATTTTGTACCTGTCAATCTGGGTGACAGTCAGGTGTCAGTGACCACTCATAAGGCCACTCAGGCCCTCACATCACATTCTACTTGAAAATGAACTGAGAAATACAGAAGAAAAACACAAATATACACCAGCCAGAATGAAAACCGTTTCAAAACTGTGGGTGTCTTTTTTGTTTACAATAAAAGCTGAAAATCCCAGTGCTCCAGACTGTTTTTGCGGCACTTCTTCAGAATGTAACGTTGTTGTAGCGGGAATATCTAATCTTACCCGGATACAGCAATGCTATTTTTTGATTGGCTGTTCGGTAGCTATATTCTTATTATTTGATTAGTTGGTGCCTGGCAGGCGCCTTCTGAACTCTACGGGGAACCCACTTGATTCCTACCTGTTCCACTGTTATAAAAAATAGCGGCGCAACTTGGTCGGCGTTATCCTGGTAATTTCTCTGCGTGAGAAATACAAGGTGTGGCGTGTGAGCGTGTGAGCGTGTGAACGGGTTGAAATGCGTGAGCTTTGAAGTTATATTTATCGAGTTAATTAATTCACTGTTCGTGTTATTATTGCTTGTCGCTACCGTTACTGGCTGGAGTGGCAGCTGGAAAGCACTACTGCGCATGCCTGCTCACTCGCCAGCACTTTACTCTAGTTCCTACGTACTCTCCATGGTGTACAGTGGGCGGCTCAACTAGGACGAATCAGCGTCTGGTGCACACAGTGGATACTCAGTAGTGCTTTCTATGGTTAACAGAACTTCAGTGTTTATTTCAATGTTTCCGAGTGCCCAGCTATGATCTGCCTTTTACTGGTTGCAGGCCACGACACTGTTCTTGAGACCCAGATCAAGGTGCGTCTAATCGTAATTTTTCAAAGAGCAGGACTGAAGCGCGTAGAGCGGAGCTTTGTCAGTAGTCTACAGTTGTGTATAATGTACTAGCCGTAACAAACTAAATGCTACAGGATTGCTCAATTTTTTTTGAATGCATTCTGTCGTATAAACCTCGTAAAGCGCATTAGTTTCTGTAAAATGAAGGATGCAGAATGCTAACCACAAAATACTGACAATAGAAACAGCGGCACTGTTATGCATTTGCGTGATGGGTTATATCCCAAAAATTCTATACATATGCTACGTCACAGTTTATTGTT
Source organism: Conger conger (assembly GCF_963514075.1). Taxonomy (NCBI): domain Eukaryota; kingdom Metazoa; phylum Chordata; class Actinopteri; order Anguilliformes; family Congridae; genus Conger; species Conger conger. The sequence goes on from NC_083772.1 coordinate 7,784,379, forward strand.
GCTTAACCCTTTCAGTCCAAGTCTATGCACTTCAGAAAATTCCTGAAAAAACAAAACAAAAAACGCACAATTAAATACTTCATATTTATATAAAATAATTTCTAGAATTCCTCATTTCGTACCGGTGAATTCATTTAGAATCATTCACTCAGCCACAGTGGCACACATTATTTACAGTTTTTAAGCAGGTTAATCAACCCCAAAATGAATTTTTTTTAAATATATTTCAAGCACCAACAATCTGCCTGCGTGGGCTACACATTCATGTCTTCCTTTGAGTAAATGTCTGTCAGTGTTTGACTGTTGTTTTTTTTTTTATATGAGCAGCATCCTATACTGTATTTAAAAAAATTCCAATGATAATATATTTCTTAATTTGTTTGTTACATATAATGTATTTTTTTCTGTCTTATAAGAATGATTTCACAGGTCTATATAGTCACCTGACAGGGGTTCCCAAAGCATTGCTTCCTGGAGTTGGTGGAAAGAAAATCTTAGACTTTTGGTGGGAGACTGTCAACATGTAAGTTATAATGGATCTTCACTGATGTAAACGTTTTGGGCAGCTGGCTGTCAGGTGGTAGCAGTGATGTCTTACTGTAAATGTATTTGTACGTTGTCGATGAAAGTTTTGAGGAACTGTTGAACTTTTATTCTAGTAGTCTTTCTTCACTAATAAGTCAGTATTTCTTTAAAAACCTTCTTCTTGACCGAGATGAGGATACATTGGTTAGGAGTTGTTGTGTTCCAGATTAATTTCTCGATTAACGCTCTCTCTCTCTCTCTTGTTGCCCAGGCGACAGTTGTTCAGTGAAGTCTACTTGGTTACAAATGCAGATAAGTTCCGTACCGCTTTATTGTGCTCTTTCACTAGTAGACTAGTCTCTTACACGTTTATATCTCCAGAAGTTAACTATTAATCACCGTGTATTGACTATGGCTGTGGCTTCTGTGTATTCCTGTTGTTAGGTACAAACACTATGAGCGCTGGGCGACAGCCAATGACTTTCCGGTGGAGAATGTGGTTAATGATGGCAGCACCACTCTGGAGGATCAACTGGGGGCTGTGGCGGACCTGGAGCTTGCCATCCGGAGCCGCAGACTGCAAGATGACATCATGGTGGTACGTCATTAAGTGTCAGTTTATACACCGGTCCACCTGTTCTGTTTCAGAATGATTTTTAAAAACATTTTAATTTCAGGCATACCAAATTTGGAAGTTTCTGATTCAGACTAATCTTAAGCAGATAAGAGACATTCTTATTTGATTTCAGCCACACTAAATTTTAAAGTCAACAGATCATGAGAGCTATGGACATCAGTTCAATGGTTAGATATTGTGATTAGCGATATGGAGTTCAGTGAGGTAATTTGGTCTGTGTCTGTAGATTGCAGGAGACATGCTGTGTGCAGACCAGAACTTTGACATTGGGCAGGTCCTTCGCTTTTTCAGGTCGAAGGTGAGGTTTCTGCTACTTTAGCAAACGTTTGAAAACGGGAAGCAGCAGATGTATGCTGTGTTGGGTAGTATGTCTGTGTCTGTCAGAGGCTACAGTTGGATGAGTGAACTGTTACGTAGTGGTTAAGGTAAATGACTAGGACCCGCAAGGTCGGTGGTTCTAATCCTGGTGTAGCCACAATAAGATCCGCACAGGCATTGGGCCCTTGAGCAAGGCCCTTAACCCTGCATTGCTCCAGGGGAGGATTGTCTCCTGCTTAGTCTAATCAACTGTACGCTGCTCTGGATAAGAGCATCTGCCAAATGTCAATAATGTAATGTGATGAACCTCTCTCTTTGAGTGACAGCCTGGAGAGCTGGTAATTTACTATGAGCTGGAGGAGGGAGAGAAAAGCTGCACAAGGGGCATCGTTGAAGTATGTCCTGAGTCCCACAGGTAAAATAATATTTAACATATTATATTTTACATATTGTGTTCTAGGGGCGGCACGGATGGCGCAGTGGGTAGCACTGCCGCCTCACAGCAAGGAGGTCCTGGGTTCGAATCCCCGTCGGCCGGGGCCTCTCTGTGCGGAGTTTGCATGTTCTCCCCGTGTTTGCGTGGGTTTCCTCCGGGTACTCTGGTTTCTTTCCACAGTCCAAAGACATGCACGTTAGGCTGATTGGAGAGTCTAAATTGCCCATAGGTATGAGTATGTGAGTGAATGGTGTGTGTGCCCTGCGATGGACTGGCGACCTGTTCAGGATGTATTCCTGCCTTTCACCCAATGTATGCTGGGATAGGCTCCAGCCCCCCTGCGACCCTGATCAGGATAAGCGGGTTAAGATAATGGATGGATGGATGGATGGATGGATATTGTGTTCTATTAAAGGATGCTAGTCCAGTTTTGATGGTCAGTGTTGAAATGCTTATGTATACGAAAAAAAAAAGAAAAGAAAAACTACTGTGTGTTTCAGGGTCACACGGTTCCTTGAAAAGCCACGGGATGGCCTGACAACATCTCGACTGGCCAGTGTAGTCTTCTACTGCCTGCGCAAAACCACGCTTCCCTACCTGTCTGCCTTCCTCTCTCAGCGGCCCGATGCTGCAGGCAGGTCGCTTGGAATGTTCTGGGTTAGTCTAACGCTGTCACTGGCTTTCACAGAGACATGGGTGCGGGTCTCCCATCAATGGATCAATGTTGCCTAGATAGCGTGGGTGCCTATCAAGTTAAGCCGGGTGCAGTAAGAAGGTAGCTAAATGCTATGAGCTAACTAGCTGGTGTTGCATGCTTGTTAGCTGATGGCTATCTATGGACATTGTTCGGGTATTAATATTTCACGTGGACTTGTGGGCTTGAATTTGAATGTTGTTTGGATCGCAAAAATCAACATTACGCTTTGCTAAATAAAAATGTGAAATCAACCTTTATCATTGTGTAGTTCCATTTGCGTACTGTGCTGTATAGTATAGTTATAGCATGTGTAATGTTGTGGACAGCTCACAGTTCTATTCTGTCCACTTACATTGCAGGAGTGGCTCATTAACAAGGAGACGTTGCCTGTGTTTGGGATGAAGTTGCCCACAGGTTTCCAGCTCATTGGACAAGTGGTATGTCCTGTTACATCATCATATGTTCAGTCTGCTTTTATTTCTATACTGTTTTATATTTATATATACTATATTGCTTGTCAGCAATTTTGAAGAATAGATATGTGATCTGTTTCAGGATTGTTGCCTACTTCTCTTAATTATTCACTTAATTCAATCATATCTTGATCTGACATTTGTGTTAGCACCAGCTACAGTCACAGACTGCAAGTGTAACCTAATGATTATACTGCTCTCATGTTCAGAAGTGAACCAGCATAGTTGACAGGGCTATCAGGAAACTAAGACTAAGATTGTGACAAAAAACAGTATGCAGACCAGCCCAGGAGTTGTGCATCCCTGCTCTAAACTGTGAATTTGTGATGATCAGACGGAGCCTCTGCTTAAGGTCTGTGCATTGTGTAGTGCCTAGATAAGTTGGAAAACCTAAATAAAGCTTTGTGTATGTCGTTGTCACAGACACTCTCAGACTACAACAAATGGCTTGCCTGCTACTCTGCAAAACAGCAGGAGTCCCCTGGCAAACCTATCATCTCCCGTTCTTATGCCAGGTAGAGAACACGGCTTCACAGGAGCCATATTTCTGAAGTGCCAAATCGTGGGGCTCATACACACTCGAACAGCGTCTTAACATATACCAGCCCATGGGGCCCTTCCACACACCTTAACAGAGCCTTAACAGATACCAGACTGTGGGGTCCATCCATAAACACTGAAACAGTGTCTGAACAGATACCAGACGAGGGGGCTCTTCCACAAACTCAAACAGTGCCTTAACATATACCAGACCATGGGGCTCATCCACACCTTAACAGAGCCTTAACAGATACCAAACTGTTGGTCCATCCACACACTGGCACCATGCCTTTCCAGATACGAGACCTTGGGGTCCGTGCCCATGCTGGAACAGTGTCTGGATGAGCGTAGTGGTTAAGGTACATGACTGGGACCCACAAGGTCCCTGGTTTGATCCCCGGTGTAGCCACAATAAGATCCGCACCGCCGTTGGGCCCTTGAGCAAGGCCCTTAACCCTGCATTGCTCCAGGGGCGGATTGTCTCCTGCTTAGTCTAATCAACTGTACGTGACTCTGGATAAGAGCGTCTGCCAAATGCCATTAATGTAATGTAATGTAATTGATGAGCCCCCCCCCCCCCCCAGCAGCCTTCATGTTGAGGGTCTGTATTGTACACTAATTGCAGGCCTGTGCCTGTCACTGTTTGCTGCCGTAGAGTTGGGCTGATGGGTAACCCCTCCGATGGCTTCAACGGTAAAACCATTGCCATGACGATCTGCAACTTCTGGGCTGAGGTCACTCTGACGGAGAGCCAGAGCTTGGTGAGAAAACCCTCTTCCCGTGTGCACAGATCCAATTTCTACACCTGTAGTATTCACCACTAGCGCTGTGATTAAAGTACATGTGCACGTAATAGTTTGCAGTGTATTACTGATTCCTCCCAGATAATGTAAGTAAAAAATAGAAAGAGTTAATTTCATGTTTTTTGTTTGTTTAAATTAGGTTCTGCTGCCCCATCCCCTCAACGACCCCACTGAGTTTGGAAGCCTACAGGACCTTTTCTGCATCAGTCGAAAGGAAGGGTCAGTACGACACCGGCAAGAACCACACAAAGTGGTAATATATTTGTTGTATACAGTGCATGATAAATTCACTCAATTGGTGTGCAGTGTGCCAGGGGCGCACTTTTGCACCCTATCACTCAAAGACTTTCTTGTGATCGTCATGCCATCCTGTGACCAGATGTCACCTATTACATTAATTAATTGCTTTTATCAGGGTCACAATTGATCACTAATTTGTCACGTCATTGTGACAATCAAACCTACTGTAACCCCACATTTAGATGGTAATGTGAGTTAAAATAATTTTAGATTAACTTGTGCCATTAGTTATAACATAACATTAATTAGAAAAAGTAAATCCCCCTAATTTAAATATGATCTATAATGAGGAGGAAGTTGAGGATTCATAACTGAGTTATATATAGAAAAACAAGACATACTCCAACCTTCCACGGTTTGTAACTCACCCCCCTGTGTCTGACACCAAGGTATCTTGGAGGACTGAGGCTGCTGCAGGCTACCTGTAAGAAGTTTTACCAGTTCTGCTCCAAGCAAGGGTGAGGCTCTGCCATGGGGATTCACCCTACTTATCACCATCGTCCATTATCATTACATTACATTAATGGCATCTTATCCCAAGCAACGTACAGTTGATTAGACTAAGACTTAACAATCCTCCCCTGGAGCAATGCAGGGTTAAGGGCCTTGCTCAAGGGCCCAACGGCTGTGTGGATCCTATTGCTATGGCTAGACCGGGGATCAAACCACCGACCTTGCGGCCTAACATGTACCTTAACCACGATGCTACCGGCCGCTTATCGGTAATGTGCCAATTAGATCACTGCATTCTGAGCCTGGGTTCATGGGAAGTCATGGGAAGTCAAGGGTTCAAATCCTTGATGGGACACTGACGTTGATAAACATAACCTTGAACAGAACATGCATAACAATGAACTGCTCCATGAACTACGTTATTGTATATCTGAATTACCATATTATATTACTGTATAGGCTGTGATAGGCTTTGTGCTCTGTCTCCTTCTCTTCTTTGGTAGCTGAGACTGGACTTTGTGTTGTTGTTGTTGTTGCAGAATTGCTCTGACAAAGCAGAATTTCACTCTGAAATACGACACCAACATCCCCCGCCAAGTGGTAAGAGGCTCAAGAGACTCGAAGAGCAGGCCCAGCTACTTAACTGCTCCATTCTCTTATATCTCATTCATTGAATGTCCTTATAGGGAGTATGCTGTGTATTACCCGGGCCTTGCCTGTATGAGCACTGCGGGTATTTTAACTGTGTTGAATGAAAGTTGTGTGACTCCCTGTTCCTTCTGCTGCAGGGCCTTGCTGGGAGTAGGTAAGTCCTGTAATTTCAGCTCAAATCTTTAGATATAAAGATACATATACATATTGGCCATTTACTGGTTCTTGCATATGTGTATATCTTAAGTTTCTTTCATTCTTTCTTTCAAAAGGCTGACATATTGTACTTAATTTTTTGGGTCTTTTTTTGACAGTGCAATTGTGTCTGCTACTCTGAAGTGCCTAATGAGGTTCTACAACATAACAGACAGAGTATGTATTAAATTATTAAATTATTTTTAATAACCATTCAATCATCGTGTTTTCACAATTTAATAAAAAGTTGTAGTTTAATCTATAACATTGCTCACGCAGTTACAAGCCTATTTTGTGCTTAGTCACACCTGGGAAATGGAAGCCCTCTGTTTATAGTCATTGAACAGTTCAACGCAGTTCGTTGTTTCCATTTGCATGTTTGGAAGCCTGTGGCCTCACCATGATTCCAACCACTGGAGCACATTCATTTATTTACTCCAGGTCTGCGGATGCTGTTGTGGTTCTCGGTCTTTTTTTAAGCTGCATGTACTCTGTATTAATGCACTCCTCTCAGGACCTCCCTAAACCTGTTCGAGCTAACTTCATCCTGAGTGTGGAGACTGATGAGCTGTTTATCACGGCTGGGCTTCAAGACCGAGTGGTGCAGGTAAGCAGGGATTACTCCTATCAATGGAACAATCTCTACTCCACCTGGCATATGTGCCTACTCTACCCCTAATGCATGAAGTGTCATTAAGTAACACTTTAAATGTCACCTGGTGAGACTGCGCAACCAGAGAATGGAAGGGCTCTGTGACCCTCTGCTCATTGATTGGGTGCCCGTAGATTATGGTCAGTGCCACATATGGTCTCTGGCTCCACTCTATTCAAGCTTAGCTGTAATCAGCAATGTGAGAAGAACCAGCATTGTTTTGGTGGACAACAATGGATGGATGGCAATTTGTTATTGTGTCACATTTCCAACTGCAGGTCTATGAGGGGTTAGTCTACATGGACTTCAGCAAGCAATTCATGGATGAACGTGGCTATGGTATACAGTCTGGTCATTTAAATTCAGATTATAACAAGTTTACATTATACAACCTGTTCCTGAAAACAGGAATAGAATGATAGCTTTAAAAATACAAATATCAACTGCATGTGTCAGTCCAATTAAACTAGTGGAATGCTATCTGCATCTCTTGCTTTGAAGGGGAGGAATTATAGATAATTGGGAATGTGATTTGGACTGGAAATGGGATTACGAATGGGAATGGGATTTTAGAGCTGTCTCAGTGCTTTTTTTTCTCTCTCTCTTTCTAATGCAAATATATATGAGTATTGTCTTTTTAATGGAAGAACCAGTTCTCCATTTACATTCACACTAACATTTGCTTGTGTGTGGTTGTGTGTGCGCGTATCTGTGTTGTTTTACAGGTGAATACATTCCCATGGACATGAGCTCGGTTCCTCCTCTCTGGTTGGCCTACCTGGGCGACCCCAGCGACTCTGGGAGGATCCATAGTAATATCCGTCAGCGCTGGCTGAACGGTGAGCCCCCCCCCACCCTCACCACAATGGAGAGGAGCATGTTTAACCGAGAGGCGTGCTGTTAATGTGCACATCAGTACACCAGTCTCTGCTCTCAAAACACACCAAGACGTGTGGGTGTAGGCTTTGAGTCTGGGTGGATGAAGAGTTACGTGTGTACAGAATTTATAATCGCCTGGGTGGGAGAATGGGTAAAGTAACATCTGTCTCTCCATATCGGTCTCTTTCTGTTTGTGCCGGATACCTCTCTCTTCATGGCTCTGCGCAGGAGACTCTGTTGTGGTCCAGACTATGAAGTCTTTCGGTGAGCTCACGGACCAGGCCAGGTAGGCGATGCGTTAACCTTTACCTGCCTTTTCTCAGGCTCGAGATGTCAGTTACGTCCCTGTTATAGCAGTGGCTTGTTTTGTGATTCATACAAATTTTCAGTGCCGGTGAGTTTAAATCAGTCTGCCACGTGATATGGTTTGACTGTTGAGTGCATGTCCTTGGGTGTGTAAGTCCTCTCTTTGTCCTGGCATACAGGGTGGCCTTGGAGTGTAAGGACTGGCACAAACTGGCTGATCTGATGGATCAGAATTTCGAGCTGAGACGGTAAGAGACTGTGGGCTTGTATCCAGTGTGGCTGGAGCTGAAGTTCACTCTCCAGCCTCAGGTGTATTCAGAATTATGGGTAAAACTGAAAAGCATTAGATGGCAGTATCCATCCTTGTTCTGTATCCTCTCCATCCAGGCGGTCAGAAATATTAGAGGTTTTGTAACTGCTTGTGCGTGTGTGAATCTACGCACTTGCTAATCCTCTAACACGTCTGCTCTTCTCCTCTACAGATCAATCTACACCGATGAGTGTTTGGGTCCTGGTAATCTCAAGATGGTGCAACTAGCAAGAGAGGTAAGGCCAGACACAAGAATATTGCACTATTCTGTGTTCCTACTGTATGTGATTGGCAGATCTTGCAGAACAAACAAAAAGATTCAAAAATACATTGAAAAGTTAAAAGTTTTTTTTTTTTGGTCTTGCATTAGTTCATTTATTGTTACTTTTGAATTTACTGAAGTCACAAAACTGTTTAAGTGGCTCAGGCAATGAAGGTTAGTGGAACCACCCCACCCTCAGATTAAACCTGGGATGTACAGCTGTGGGGTTGAGGAGAAAATCCATCCTTGTCTTGTAACTGAGAGGCAATCCACACGGAAAAACACTTTACACTTTATACCATTAATAGGGTCTTCATTTCTGTAGAAAGAGTATTCCTGCCGACAAAGTCAACATCGAGAATAATTATTTGTGATTATTTATATCCTTCCAGAGATATCAGTACCAAGTGCGACCACCTCATTAGGTTGAGAAGGAAAACCTCTCTTCACAGACCAGTTATGTCTAGTTCTCGCTTTTAGATTTTTGTGCAATGCCTCACACTCTTGCTCAGTCAGCATTGACTTGACTGGATGGAAGATATCATGTAATGTTGAATAGGATGGAATAAAGCATTTGATATAACCTCTAAAATAAAATGCAGTTCTCTAGTCTCCTGTTACAGTCCAAAAACATGCAGGTTTGGTTCATTGGAGGGTCAAAATTGTATGAACGTGTCTGCATTTCTGTAGCTTGTCTTTGCAAATAAGAGATGAACGGTACGTCATCTCTCATTCATTGTGTGTGACGCTCACGACTGCTGTCTGTCCTGGTCCCACGGTGGTGGAATGACCTCCCGGTGGATGTCAGAACGGCAGAGTCTCTGACCTCCTTCAAGCACAGACTGAAGACTCTTCAGGCTGCACCTTTCCCTCCCCAGCTCAGCACCGTGATTAGCCTTAGACTGTAATGGCACTTATGTATAGATTGTATAGATATTGTTACTTGTATAGGTATTGTTATTTTTTTGTATTCTAGCTGCAATTGTGGTATGCTAGTTTGAAAGTTGATTGTACTCTTAAAGGGTTCTGATTTTCTGCATGTTTACACTAGGACTCGGAACTATGCTGTCCTCTCGGGTCCTCTTTGCACTTGTTCTTGTGTTTAATTTGCACTTTGTTGTACCTCGCTCTGGATAAGACCGTCTGCTAAATGCCATGTAATGTAATGTAATGTAATGTGTGTGTCTGTGTGTGTGTGTGTGTGTGTAGTTTGGCTCTGCAGTTAAGTTGCCTGGCAGTGGCGGAGCTGTCATCGGTCTGTGTCTGGACAAGGACAAACTGGTAAGATCCCGGGGACTCAAAACCTTTATAAAAATGTGTCCTCATTCAATACATGATTGTTATTTGATGAAAACACTATGCACATTATATGGTGCCTGAAAAAACACTTCTCTGTTTTAACAACAGGCGGAGCTGAGGCACACTTTCCAGGAGGCCGGCTGCGTTTTCTGTGAAATAGTACCGTATGACCCGCGATCTGCGAATGCTCACAGCCAAGACTGATGGCTGCCATTTTAGACACACATACGGGGATCTTCTTCTGAATGAACAGAGCCAGCGCATCATAATACATTGTTTACCCTTGTTATATCTGTGTAACTCCCGAAGGTAATTATTGTAGATGTATCTGTACAATGTTATATTATTTTTTTCATATAATTTGTAATATCAATTAATTTTTTAATAAAACTATTCCTAATTAAACAATAACAATACTATTATTGTATTAATTATTCTGGCTTGGCTAACACGGTGATGCTGTGGACAGTTTATTGTGAAAAATGAAAGTGGTCTGACCTGGAGAGAATGACTGCACATGAAAGAAAATAAGTATTACTGGAGGAGGGTAAAGTCTGCAGCCTCTTGGTCCTGGAGGAGTGAAATACATAATACATAATACTAGTGTCTAGTAAAATACATAATTCCAGGTGTATTTTCTTTTTTACGACGAATTACCTGTTCTTTAAGTACATCGAGAAACATTGTGCAGTGTGCCTCAAGAACAAGTAATTCTTCCTGACTCTTGTTCTCATTGGTAAACTCGCCTCTCAACCCCGTTACACGGAGCAAGATGGTCCAGACAGTACGACTCATTCGAAACTCGATTACTCTAGACTTGCGTTCGATTACTGCTGCCTTTCTGCCAACCACATGTATTTATTTTTTATACAAAAATGGCGGACACTGAAGATACGCAGGTTGTTAAACCGAAGAAACGAGAAGGTATAGTCAGGCTATTACCTAGATTTTTTGTATGTCAGTCCATCGTGATATTTCGCTCAAAACTAGATGTTTACAATAATGTGTCAGTTGTCAGTACAACCCGATTTACAGTCGGGAGTCAGTCAGGGATGGACGTCAACGTTAGCTGGTTGCAGGCGATCTTAGGCATATGACGTTCATGTTGGCGACAAGCACCGGTGATTAGCACGAGATAAATGTTTTGGCCCAATGCATTATATTGTTTTAAAACGACTCGTATGTGCCCGACGTGTCCGCCCCGTTAAAATAAAAACTGAATGAGAAATCGCAATCGCTTTGTTAGCGAACTGCTGCGACTTTTGACATTCAGGCTGAATTTACGTTCACCAATCCATTCTTTCTTTCTTTTTTTGGTTAATTCGCTAGCTAAGTTACTGGCTATACTGATAAGGAAGGCGTGTTCTAAGAGGGACTCGGACGAAGATGCTTTGTTCCGAAACGATCAGTTCTCATTTTTTCCCTTGATGAAATACATTTGCCCCTTTGAATCTGCATTATTTCATAAATAACGGCAACATTGCTTTTGTGCTTGCCCTTAGGTCAAGGAGCCAGGAGAGTAGCCAACCAAATCCCAGATGAAATCCTGAATGACCCGCAGCTGCAGGACGCCATCCTTGCTTTACCTCAGAATTACAACTTTGAAATCCATAAGACAATTTGGCGAGTGAGGCAGGCCAAGGCGAAGAGAGGTCTGTACCGAATCAGAGCGTGGCTTACTTGTTTGTCACTAGTGTGTGTGCACGTGTGCATATCTGTGTGTGTATGTGCTTATGTGTGTGTCTGTGAGTGCATGCATGTGTGTGCACATGTGCTTGTGTATGTATCTGTTTGAGACGTGTATGCACATGTGCTATGAGTGTATGTGTCTAGATAGATAGATAGATAGATACTTTATTCATCCAGAGGGAAATTTTAGATTTATGTCTATAAATTTTAGTCTATGCATGCGTGTGCTCATGTGCATGTGTGCTTCTATGCAACTTGTGTACATGCGCATGCATGTGTGTGTGAGCATGTGTGTTTGATGGATGTATGTATGTGTGTGAAGTGTGTGTTTCAGCGTACTCTGCAAAAACAAGATGGGTTTTGTCTTTTTAGTGGCGCTACAGTTGCCAGAGGGTCTACAGATGTTTGCCTGTGTAATTGCTGACATCATTGAAAGGTTGGTACCTGTTCAATTCCAGTAGTTTTTCTTTTTTATTTGTACCACTTACCACGCCTCTACAGTTTATCCATAAGTTACTATAAAGGCTCAAAGTTTGAATAAAAATCACTGATATAGTGCCATCGGTGTGTGCACATGTAGCACTGCAGCCTTCTACAAATGTGCAACATGTTTTAAACATGAGGACACGTAGACGCTAATACAGCTGCAAGCAGTAATTCAACTGGATCAGTTTAAATACAAATGCTGAAATCGCAAATATGTGTTTTTCTGGTGCTTTGTTCACAGACACCCAGGCTGATTGGCTGTTAGTGTTCTGTTTTGTTCACAGATGCAGCTGATTGGGTGTTGGTGCTCTGTTAGGTTCACAGATGCAGCTGATTGGCTGTCAGTGCTCTGTTAGGTTCACAGATGCAGCTGATTGGCTGTCAGTGCTCTGTTAGGTTCACAGATGCAGCTGATTGGCTGTCAGTGCTCTGTTAGGTTCACAGATGCAGCTGATTGGCTGTCAGTGCTCTGTTAGGTTCACAGATGTAGCTGATTGGCTGTCAGTGCTCTGTTAGGTTCACAGATGCAGCTGATTGGCTGTCAGTGCTCTGTTAGGTTCACAGATGTAGCTGATTGGCTGTCAGTGCTCTGTTAGGTTCACAGATGCAGCTGATTGGCTGTCAGTGCTCTGTTAGGTTCACAGATGTAGCTGATTGGTTGTTGGTGCTCTGTTAGGTTCACAGATGCAGCTGATTGATTGTTGGTGCTCTGTTGGGTTCACAGATGCAGCTGATTGGTTGTTGGTGCTCTGTTAGGTTCACAGAGGCAGCTGATTGGGTGTTGGTGCTCTGTTAGGTTCACAGATGCAGACACTGTGGTGATGGGGGATGTGACATATGGAGCCTGCTGTGTGGATGACTTCACCGCCCGTGCCCTTGGGGCTGACTTATTGGTGCACTACGGCCACAGCTGCCTGAGTGAGTCACATGTTTAATCCACCCGTCTCCATCCATCTGTATCTCTCCAGTCTCTCAATCCCGCTGTATCTCTCTCTCTCCCATCTCTCTATCTCTCTGTATCACTCTCTCCCATCTCTCTATCCCTCTGTATCTCTCTCACCAGTATCTTCCCATCCCTCTGCAAATAAAATTCCAGAACCTGTTAATCAATGGCAGACCGGAATTGTTTGTGTTTGCCTGCAGTCCCCATCGACTCCACGGCAGGCATAAAGATGCTCTACGTGTTTGTGGACATCCAGTTGGACACGGCGCACTTCCTGGACACCGTGCAGTACAACTTCACCCCCGGACAGTCCCTGGCTCTTGTCAGCACCATTCAGTTTGTGGCAGCGTTGCAGGTTACTCCCAATCTCCCCTTATTTCTTCACTTCACACGTCCGTCTTCTCACCCGCATCTCCCCTGCATTGCTGAACGTTGGTTTCTATTCCTTCATCGCTGAATTAGAATAACCTGGCAGTGTCTGATGGGCTAATCGGTCAATGAGCTCTTTATCATGCTCTTTAAGCTTTCCTCTAGACCACAGGTGTCAAACTCCAGTCCTGGCGGGCCGCAGTGTCTGCTGGTTTTTGGGTTGTTCTCAGAACCTGTGGTGCATTTAAGTCATTGATTGGCTAAGGAATCGACACTCCTTGTTCTGGAGGCCTTAATTGACAGCTGATTGAAAGGAAACCTCAAAAACCAGCAGATACTGTGGCCCCTTAGGGATTCAGTTTGACACCCCTATCTAGACTGACAGTCTTCTAACGGTTCTGTCTCCACCATCCCTGATATAGACTTCATATGCATGTGCCTGGTTTTGAGTGTGTGTGTATAGCTCACTGCTTGCTGTGTGCTTGCACACATTTTTCCAATTGCCATCCATTGAGCTTATTGCTTGGCACTGTAATTGCCAAGCTCTCAAGTCTAAACGCACTGTTAAATATCAATGTTCAATCTATTTGACATCTCCTTCTCTTCTTGCTTCTTCTCTCATTCCCTCCTCTTTTCCCCTCATTTCTTGCCCAGTCTGTCAGTATTGCCCTGAAGCAGACGTTTGACGTGTTGATGCCTCAGTGTCGCCCCCTGTCTCCCGGGGAGATCCTGGGCTGCACCTCACCTCGGCTTGAAAGGCCCGTCGATGCCATCATGTGAGAGAACTGCTTTTTTTTTACTGGGGGAATTCAGTAAGCAAACGACCAGGATTTCTGTTGGTTCATTCCATTCCATTCCATTCCATTCCATTCCAGACATTAGTTATTTTGCTGATGCTTTTATCCAAATCATCTTAAAGACATACATTTGACATGGGTCGACATGGCTCAGGCAGTAAGAGCAGTCGTCTGGCAGTCGGAGGGATGCCGGTTCGATCCCCCGCCCGGGCTGTGTCGAAGTGTCCCTGAGCAAGACACCCAACCCCCAAATGCTCCTGACGAGCTGGTTGGCGCCTTGCATGGCAGCCAATCGCCGTTGGTGTGTGAGTGTGTGTATGAATGGGTGAATGACAAGCATCAATGGTACAGCGCTTTGGATAAAGGCGCTATATAAATGCCAACCATTTACCATTTGATTAGAACAGGACCTGACTACTACAAAATCTGGTTAAATTCTGACCTGTTACATTAAGTAGCACGGTGGAGAGGGAGGTACCATTGCTCCACCATGTACTCTATTTGCCTCTCACAGGATGGATGTATGTTTGTGTTTACAGTTACCTGGGTGATGGGCGGTTTCACCTAGAATCCATAATGATTGCCAATCCAGATGTACCTGCCTACAGGTACGACCATAGATGCAACAATCTAAAAAATCTACCTCAGTCCCAACTGATAAATTATCCAGCCAGCGATGTCCAAATCTGCATTGATTTCAGTGTTTTACCTGCATTTTTGCTCCACAGTGTGTGTGCTCATTAAGGTGTGTGTTTCCACAGGTATGACCCCTACAGTAAGATCTTCTCGCGAGAGTACTACGACCACAAATCCATGCGGGAGAGCCGACAGAAGTCCATCGAGCAAGCTCGATCAGGCCAGAGATGGGGCCTTATCCTGGGCACCCTTGGCCGGCAGGGCAGCCCCAAAGTCCTGGAGGTGAGGGGTGGGTGGCTTTAAAGGTACTTCTCCATGATCTTTTCTAAATGAAAGTATGTATTTTACAGAATGGCGCTGCAGGTGTATGATCTGTTGATGAATAAAATGTTTACCAGTGCCATTCCCAAAAACGTCACTACACTGATACCATTTTTCAAATGAGTATGGGCAATTACTGAAGACTAACAAGTGGAAATATCCCAGTTTTGTAACATACTGCAGGTGATTTCATTTAACTTTTCCCTGTGAAAAACATTGCAGTAATTTATCTCTGTTATCATGTGACAAGATATAAACAGTGTTTTTACAATGAAGTATAGTTTCTTAATCTCTGGTATTGGTAACCACGTACAGCTGATTTGGTGCCTATTGATTTAAAGACAAATTACGAATTAGCATTGTCCCTTTGGGATGATGTTGTTAATCTTAAGTCTTCACCCTCTCCCTGCCCAGCACCTGGAATCCAAGCTGAAGTCTTTAGGCAAGACTTTCACTAGAGTAATGCTGTCGGAAATCTTCCCCAGCAAACTAGATCTGCTGCCAGATGTTGACGTGTAAGTGCTTTCCTCTGTCTCTTTCTTCTACATTCTCCCAAATGTGCTGAGGTATGTGATTAACCTATCTTTAAAAAGAAAGACTTCCATGACCATAGCTTGAAAAACTAAATAATCAGGAAAAGTAAGAGCGCCAAGCTTCTTTTTTCACCATGAAGAAGACCTCAGGCTGCCTATCTCAATCAATCAAATTTTATTTATATAGCGTGTTATACAAAGCATTTATCACAACGACCTTGCGGGTCCCAGTCATGTACCTTAACCACTACGCTACAGGCCTCAAAAAACTGTTCTTCTTTCCTGGTAGGTGGGTACAGGTGGCGTGTCCGCGCCTCTCCATAGACTGGGGCCCGGCCTTCTCTAAGCCCCTGCTCTCCCCTTATGAGGTACATTTTGTTCTTCTTCTTGACCCTCTCAAGCACTTGTATATGTTTATCAAGTACAAACACACACTTATGTATGTGATGTGTGTTTGTACTTGATAAACATATATAAGTGCTTGCGTTCACACAGTTGTGACTACTGCCGCATTCAGAATAATTGCGGTCGAGCCCACAGTAGGCGTCTTTGCAGAAAATGTACAGAATGTAAGACGGTACGATGCAGGGCAAGTTTATTTATGCGTGTAACATGTCGGTGGCAGCTAAATCTATTGTGTACTTATTGTATCTGTTCGTTCATGCGTCATGGCTGAGTGAATTTATTTTAACTCGGTAACGCTGTGTCTCGCGTAGGAAATGCATTGCATGACCTAACATATCACTTCCTGTCTCCCAGGCTTCAGTGGCCCTCCAGCAGGTTCAGTGGCAAGAAGTGTATCCAATGGATTACTACGCCAAAGGGAGTCTGGGACCTTGGACTGTCAATCACCCTGATCACCAGCCATCTCGCACTGCCAAAAGACCAATCAGAGTGAGTGTGGGACCCTACAGTACATGTGCAGGGTGGTATTTCTTCTAACATAAAAGAGTGCGGTGTGTGTCCGCCTCTTACATCATGTCCACCAGTATAGAAGCTTCACTGTAAATTGGGAACTGAAAAAAGAGAGACATACAGTCAGAATTAGAGGAGGGGCATGTCTTGAATATATGTATGGAAGGTATGGAAAACTGAACAGTGCATTATGTAATATAGTATTGTTATTGTATAATTATTCTTATTTTCCTCTCTCTTCTCTGCAGAATTGTGTATCAGGCAAAGCTGCAGCTGGCAATCAGAGCACTCCCTGTGGCTGTCAGGCAGAATAACCAGAATGCTTCCATACTCCTGTGTCACTGACCCGCATCAGGAAATACATCCAGACATCACGCAAGAACCAGCTGGAAATCACGCACAATAATCAGGATATTCGTTCTAAATCTGATGAAACTATTTCATTCAAGTGCTTCATTTCCCCCTATTGTTCATTTGGTCACACTATTCAGGAACACTGATTTTTTTAAACGTGCCTCTGGACCTGACTTGCGTCAGAAACTTGAACAGTATCAATGTATAAATGTACATTTTTGTAAACATTTGTAATTAAAGAGCTGAACTGCCAAATCCGCTGGGACATATTCTTGTGAACATTCAGGGCTAATGTCCCTCCCCAAGGTCCCTGACTGCGAAGACAGTGAAACCAAGGGTGAAGCTTGTTGAAGAATTGGTCGCAAACGCTCAGAGCAAACACTACATTACATTACATTACATTAATGACATTTAGCAGACGCTCTTATCCAGAACGACGTACAGTTGATTACACTAAGCAGGAGACAATCCTCCCCTGGAGCAATGCAGGGTTAAGGACCTTGTGGGTCCCAGTCATGTACCTTAAGCACTATGCTACAGGCCGCCCAAACACATTTGAGGCCTAAGCGGAAAGTCTAGAATAAATTGATGCTTTTTTTTGGATGCACACAAAGGTTAATGGTTTGATGCCACAAGAAGTGCTTCAGAAGTGCTTGAACCATTGGTCTTGAAGCTCAACGCACAGGACTTGACGGTATACACTTGTTAATGAAAATATTTAATTAGCCACTCATGTTGCAGCAACTAAATGAATAAAAGCATGAGTTACTCATCTTCCAGTGGTTCCCTTTAAATGTGAGACAAATGTGATTTCATAATAGAAATACACATCAATGGCATTAATTGTAATCTAAACATTCGTGTGCTAAGATTCCCTGTCCCAGTATTGCTCAATCTAAGATTTCTACCTTGTAATGTATTTACCAGGGCCTAACTTAGAGAGACATGCGCAGTGGAGGCTGCTTACGTTTAATGTAGTGGTCTCGTTTTAAATCCCTCCTACTTCTACGGTAGTTCTCGCATGTTTGTCGCTCGTCGAAAATGGCTGGTGACGGAGAGCAACAGCGGGCACATCGGGCAGGGATTTATAAGCGGAAAAACAAGCAACACAAACATGGTAAACACCGGACAAAGGGAGAAATTGAGCGAGAGAATAAAGGTAAGTTCTGTCATAATTCGCGAAGTGGTTGGCGATCATGGGACGAAGGTTGGGGAACTGCATTTGTATTGCGTCCCGGACACGTGTTTGACCAGCTACGTTAGCTATTGCTACGTAAATGAGCATGTCTGAGAAGTCTTCGTGTGACGTGCACTATAACGTTTATAATTGTTGATGTGTGGACCATTTAATTGGAATTGGGGTTCAAGGCAAGCCTCTGTCCAATGCTTAGCCTGGTTTGAGTTTTGTATGTAACTACGTCATGGCTCAGTTGCTTCGTAACTATTGTAGCAATGTTCTTGCGTAGTTGTTTTGTCAAAATGCAAAAAAATAATTGTGCAAAACATTCCCTGTCGGCACATTCTGTCACTTCATGCAGGTGCCTCTTTACCTGAAATTTCGCTTGACATAGTGTGTGGACTGCAGGTCAGGGCGACGTAACTGGTAACACTCACTCTGACTAACAAAAAAAGAAGAAAATAAATCGTAGCTAGTGTGGATGCGGTGGCGTGAAACTCCTTGGACGTTTCAGGCATTTTTGAACCACTTCATTGGATATACGAGTTTCTTTTTGCCAAGTTCATTTGGAGCACATTTTCGTCACTTTCTCTGTCGAAAATATTGACTCTACTTACTTGATTTTTTCCAGCCACGTTTAAACATGACCCGATGTTGTTAAGTGCCCTGTGCATTAGCTCTGTGCTGTATGCCCTACCTGCAGTAATGTTGTTTAGTGCTCTGTGCATTAGCTCTGTGCTGTCTGCCCTGCCTGCAGTAATGTTGTTCGGTGCCCTGTGCATTAGCTCTGTGCTATATGTCCTACCTGCAGTAATGATGTTCAGTGCCCTGTACATTAGCTCTGTGCTGTATGACCCTCTAGGTCGTGTCTCAGTGATGGGTCTCACCAAGAAGCAGAGGAGGGAGCAGAAGAAGACTGACCGGAGGCACAAAGCCAATCAACTGCGACGTAACAAGAGAGATGCGGTGAGCAAGGATGCAGTGTGTGTGTGTGTGTGTGTGTGTGTGTGTGTGTGTGTGTGTGTGTGAATGAGAGTGTGTGTGTGTGTGTGAATGAGAGTGTGTGTGTGTGTGTGTGAATGAGAGTGTGTGTGTGTGTGTGTGTGTGTGTGTGTGTGTGTGTGTGTCTGTCTGGTACATATGACAGATGGTTGAGGTGGTAGTGGTTAAGATGACTGGGACCCACAAGGTCGGTGGTTTGATCCCCGATGTAGCCACAATAAGGTCCGCATAGCCGTTGGGCCCTTGAGCAAGGCCCTTAACCCTGCATTGCTCCAGGGGAGGACTGTCTCCTGCTTAGTGTAATCAACTGTACATCGCTCTGGATAAGAGTGTTAGCCAAATGCTATTAATTTATTGTAATGTAATATTCCTGTCTGTCCTCCTAGTTAAACGCCGTCTCTGGTTCTGGTGGCTGATCCCCTTTGTGTCACTTACGGCCGATCCATGTCTCCTCTCCTGGTCGCTAGGTGCTGACGCAGAAGCGCAGTCTGGGCAGCAGGGACGGGCCCCCCCACCTGGTGGCGGTGGTGGCCCTGCACGACGGGGTCGACGCGGAGTCGGTGACGCGGCTGCTGAAGGGGGAGGGAGCGGGCGGCCTCGTGCAGGAGAAGGCCGGCGTGACGGGGGTCCCCGACAGCTTCGGTCTGCTCGTGCCCCGGTTCAAACAGAGGTTCATCTTCGTCAACCCTGGCAAAGGTAACCTTATTAACACGTTTTTGCACGTGAATGTAACCGGACGGGACACCGCACTGCGGACCAGAAGCATTGCAGAAATAGCCCCCGTCCTCTCGTGTTTGTGCTTAATTACACTGTTGCCACCCACTGTTACATTACATTACATTACATGGCATTTAGCAGACGGTCTTATCCAGAGTGACGTACAATGAAGTGCAGATCGAACACAGGGACAAGTGTGAAGAGGACCCTAGAGGACAGTACGGTTCCGAGTCCTAGCCTGACCGTACAGATACAATTGGAACTCTTGAAGAATACATCAACTTACGAACTAGCATACCACGGTTGGCAGCTAGAATACCCCGAGTACAACAATACAATATTATATATTAGATTAGATTAGATGACATTTTTATAGTTTTTATTTTATTTTTTATTTTATTATAATTATTTTTTTTCTTCTTCCCCTGATGGTTGCTCATTTCTCTCCCTTTCCCATCCTAAGTGGACCTTCATTCCCTGTTGGACTTGGCCAAGGTGGCTGATAGCCTTCTGTTTGTGCTGGATAGCACAGTTGGATGGGACAGCTATGGAGATTACTGCCTGTCCTGCCTCTTCGCACAGGGGTTACCCAGCCATGGTGAGATTCTGACACACACACACACACACACACACACACACACACACACCCATGCTCTGTTAAAGAGGGTGGTGCAGAGGCTCTGAAAATATGCCCTGTGTGCCATTTTACCACAGACTGGAGTCATGCTAGGAAAAACCTTGCACAGCTGAGCTAATTACAACTGGACTGATCGCACGTTCACACAGTCAGCACTCTAGCATCTGTTACATGCGTTGTGTAATAAACTTGCATTAAGCTTTATTTCTATTGCTCTTTACATACAATATAAATCATGCTGCATAAATATCTTATCTCTTCCATCACCCAAGGGGTCAACAGAGCCTCTTTTTAGCCCTGAGTCAAACAATCATTCAATCAACCGGAGCAGTTGTCTGTCCCTCCTTCGGTTACCACATAATCAGGCGTATGAGAATAGTCACGGAGGAACGTTTGTGTCTGTTGACAGTTATCACTTCCGATACTGTGTCCACGCGGCCGTAACTTCGGCCTCTGCCGACTCTGTCTCTGTCTGCCAGTCCTGGTGTGCCAGGGCGTGTCGGCGCTGCCGGTGAAGAAGCAGGTGGAGTGTAAGCGCGCGCTGCAGCGCGTGACGGAGGCCCGTTTCCCCGGGGAGCGGCTCTGTGCCCTGGACACGGCGGAGGAGGCCGCCCTGCTGCTGCGCTGCCTGGGGGCGCAGAAGCAGAAGAGCCTGAAGTTCCGCTCGCGGCGCCCGCACCTGCTGGCCCAGCGGGCGGCCTACGTCCCCGACGCGGCCACGGGGACGGGCACGCTGCGCGTCTCGGGCTACGTGCGCGGGCGCCCCCTGCAGGTCAACAGGCTCGTGCACGTCGTCGGACACGGCGACTTCCAGCTCGCCCGGGTCGACGCGCCCCCCGACCCCCTGCCCCTCGTCTTTTCCACCCAGCCCAAGCGCGCGAGGGGCGACGTGGAGATGCAGGTGCGTCGGTCGCGGGTCATTATTTGTGCAAATTTGTGATGGCACTGGTTCATCTGAGAAATTGCACTTATGATGACTATATGTTTACAACAGCACTTTGACTTGTGGAAGAACCTATGCACTTGCTTTTAATCCAAAGCGATTTATGTCTGCCAAATGACTAAAATGTAAATGTAAATATAATTATATGAAATGGAAGTCGGAACAAAACCAGCTTCCGTGATATGAGGGGTTGTCGTGGTGGCCTGTAGCGTTGTGTTTAAGGTACATGACTGGGACACGCAAGGTCGGTGGTTCGACCCCCCCGGTGTAGCCCCAATAAGATCCCTTGAGCAAGGCCCTTAACCCTGCATTGCACCAGGGGAGGATTGTCTCCTGCTTAGTCTAATCAACTGTACGTCGCTCTGGATAAGAGCGTCTGTCAAATGCCATTAATGTAATGTAATGTAATGTAATGTAATGGGTATAGGTGAGCAAAATCAGCTGTTTGGTGGGACTTTTTGGAGGGCTGGGAGTCAAAAGACAATGCTCTTAAGAACATGGCCCGTGTCTTTAAGGTGTATAAAAGGTGTGCCTCTGTGTTCCCCTCCCTGCAGGGCGGTGATCAGGATGTGAACGACGCCACAGTCAAGGTCCTGATGGAAGCGGACCCCTCTCTCAGGGAGAGCCTGCAGATAGAGGCTGAAGTTGACCCCATGGAGGGAGAACAGACCTGGCCCACAGAGGCTGAGCTGCTCGAGGCTGAAGGTAAACCTGGGCCCGGAGTCTGGGTGAAACGATGGCACGCCCTGTTCCCGCTCTTATGTAGCGTGTTCGTCTGACTTGACTGCCAGCTTGACAAGGCTTCTGTCGGGAGATCTCAGACTGAGACAAACTTTACTTCTGTTTTTACTTATTTGAAATATTGCAACTTTGGTTTTTGATCTTTGCACACATGCATGTTGGAGTGGTTCAGATGAACCAGTGCTATCACAAATTTGTACATGTTGCTTCCATCTTTAACCGTATAGTATGGAAATGTTGAACTATTTAATGGTCACATTTGATCTGTTTTCAGCATAATTCACTTTCTTAAAATATTTCTTGTCGTCTGTCCAACTCAGAGGCCAGGCGGAATAAGAAGGTAATGAAGGTGCCCAAAGGGACTTCGAGCTACCAGGCTGCCTGGATCCTGGATGATGGAGAGGAGAACGGTGAATCGGATGGGGAAAGTGAGGATGATGATGATGAGGAGGATAATGTTGACACGATGATGGACGGGATGGAGGAAGAAGAGGAAGATGATGCTTCTCAGGTGAGTTCTAAATGCGTTGACTGAGCTGAAACCGAAATTGAGCTGAACGAGTTCAGTTTGCAGAAGCCCCCGATTAACCAGTACGGGGGGGTGTGAGCGATTCAACACTGGACCCAGCTCACTGAATCTGCTGACTGCTGAGCTCATCCAGACACGAGAGCCGCATCTTAACCTTATTCATTCCCACACACGCTGGCTTCATCAGGACATGAAAATAAGGTATCTTTATGCCCATTGCACAGGTCTGATACTGAGGGAAATGGACATGGTCAGATACCTATTTTTTTTTAGAATTCAAATACTTTTCTGAGCTCAGAGTTAACAGGTTTTCACAGCAAATTGTCCTGCGTTTAGACTTTGTTGCGGGTAGAAAATTACTTGCTAAGTAATAGCCTATAAATATCTGCAGCAGTTGTGCACTCGTGGAAAAGGTGTGCTTTATTGGACTGCAGAGTTCAATCGAGCACGGAAAAGTATTTGAATCCAAAATGATTGCGTACCAGGTGCTTTTATATCGAGCTAGAATGAGATCCATCGCCTTGATTTGTCCTACTATTGATTAAACTGGTGTGAATGCCTCCGTGGTCACAATTATCTTCTAAACAAACAGGCACATGAATGTGTTCATTATTCTGACTTGCCAAAAAGTGTCCAACATGTCGCCATTGTTTCTGTGCCAGGACGCAGGGTCTGGTGCTTCAGAGGAAGAGGAGGAGGAGGAGGAAGTGAGCTCCACTGGGCGTGGCCCGGCAGAGCAGCGATACGATGAAAATATGGACGAGGCGGAGGAGGAGGAGGAGCTGAGACGCTACCGCGAGGCACATGCCAACGACATGTTCCCTGATGAAGTGGACACGCCTATCGATGTACAGGCCAGGATCAGGTAGGAGTGGCTGGGGACCTTGGAGCACTGCTTTACTGCACGGCGACGGGCGTGGTGCTGCTTTACTGCACGGCGACGGGCGGAGCGCTGCTTTACTGCACGGCGACGGGCGGAGCGCTGCTTTACTGCACGGCGACGGGCGGAGCGCTGCTTTACTGCACGGCGACGGGCGGAGCGCTGCTTCACCGAGTTGCAACCCAAACTGTCTGGTTCTGGACAGGTGTTATTGGGCCCGGGTTAAAATGACAGGCGGTATATATCTGACACTGGCTCCATATCTCACTCGTAACCCCCCTCTCTTTCCAGGTTCCAGCGCTATCGGGGGCTGAAGAGTTTCCGCTCCTCGCCCTGGGACCCCCTGGAGAACCTCCCCCCTGACTACTCCCGCATCTTCCAGTTCCAGAACTTTGAGCGCAGCCGGCGGCGGGTCCTGGCCGAGGCCGCCCAGGAGGAAGAGGGGGCGATGGTGAGGGTTCGCGTGCGTCCGCCTGTGCCCCCCCCCCCCCCCACCCCCACCCCCACCCAGTGCAGCCCACGGTTTCCCCCACTGTCTGCTCTTCCCTGTTCGTAAGTCTCACCTTTCACCTTCACCCAGGTGGGCTGGTATGTGACGCTTCACATCGTGGACGTTCCCCCCTCTGTGATGGAGAGTTTTCAGGCTGGACGACCGCTGGTCCTGGTTTCCCTGCTGCCTCATGAACAGAAGGTACCGGAATGGAATGGAATGGATTGCTGGGATGTTTGCGCAATGAGTGTTGGCGTTCTTCTGTGGTTCAGTTCAGAAATGTGTTCTGGGGTAGAGGGGTCCACTGTTGTATGCTTTGACCCACCAGGGATGGGGGAGATTCTACCAAAACATTATCTTTACACGCAAACTATGTTTATGGCTTTTTCTACCAGTGTCTTTAACTAGCTCCCTAGCTCCCCCCTAATTGGCTGACTTCATAGCAACTAGATTAGACTCAATGTCTGGCACCAATAGTACATTCGACAGTCAAAGTCACTTCGATCACATTTCTTCCCCATTCTGACATTCGGTCTGAAAAACAGCTGAACCTCTTGACCATGTCTGCATGCTTTCATACGCTTAGGTACTGCCACATGATTGGCTGATTTAAATATTTGCATTAACCAGCTGGTGTACTGGTCTACGTCATAAAGTGAACAGTCTGTAATGGTGGGGAGGTGGTCGGTAATGGTGCGTAAATGGGCCTGATGTAACGTTCCTGATGTAACGCTCCTGATGTAACGTTCCTGATGTAACGCTCCTGATGTAACGTTCCTGATGTAACACTCCTGATGTAACGTTCCTCCAGATGTCGGTGATGCACATGCTGGTTCAGCGGCACCCGGCCATCACAGAGCCCATCAAGGCCAAAGAGGAGCTGGTGTTCCAGTGTGGCTTCCGCCGGTTTCGGGCCTGCCCCACTTTCTCCCAGCACACCTCCGGTACCAGTTCTAAAGTCCTTACCAGAAGCATTCCAATTAAAATGCATGCTTTATGTAAACTTGCTCTTAATGAGGAAATTAACCTCACATTTCTTCAATTGTCTATTTTCTTCTTCTTTTGGATGCATTTCTGATTGAATAGGGATATAGTTACACCCACCACTCTGTGATACTTGGGCTATGATTTGGTACATTTGGACATCTGGGTGTCACTCATGCAGACACATTCTAAATCTTAAAAACTGAGTGTTCATTGATTGTTGCATACAAAAGGCAACATTCCGTTGACACAACAGGCAACAAAGGGTAAATGTAAAATAAATGCGTAACCTAAATGCTGGCAGCTGTTGATGAGTGTAATGTATGAGTTACTCTGACCGTTCCCTCTCCCTCCCCAGCTGATAAGCACAAAATGGAGCGCTTCCTGACAGCGGGGACTCCCACAGTGGTGTCTGTGTACGCCCCCATCACCTTCCCCACGGCCGGCGTGCTCCTCTTCAAACAGAGGCCCGAAGGTGAGCACCTTCTGTCCAGTGTGTGTGAGTGAGGCAGGCAGGCAGGCACACGTTTGTGCATTAGTGCATTCTAAAGTGCTCGCCCCAAAACAAGATTTGAACCACTCGCCTCTCACTCATCCAAAGGCTTCAACGATGAACGCATAATCAATCGGCTAAAAGCGGAATCGCCCTTAGATTCAAGATAGCAAATTACGTTACCCTTCGCTGTGTGCTGTGTCGCCAGTGTAGTCACGGTAACCTGCTGCAAGGCCTTAGCTAGTGAGCACAGTGAGGTGCAGTCGAGCTGACGGGTTTCGGCTCTTGCAGGCGCGCAGGACCTGGTGGCCACCGGCTGCCTGCTGGGCTGTAACCCTCAGCGTGTGATCCTGAAGAGGGTCGTGCTGAGCGGACACCCCTTCAAGATCAACCGGCGCTCCGCCGTGGTCAGATACATGTTCTTCAACAGGGGTGAGTGCACCGCGTCCCCGTCTATTCATCCGTGCTGCAGCAGCCGCATGGGCACAGCCTGAATCTGACCCCTCTCCCCCTCTCCCCCCTGCAGAGGACATCCTGTGGTTCAAACCCGTGGAACTGCGCACCAAATGGGGGAAGAGAGGCCACATCAAGGAGGCTCTGGGTAAGAACAGCTTCATGCTGGAAACAACGGTGTATTTCTACGGCAGACTTTGCTCCAGAAATAATTTTTTTTTTTTCTAACACACAATTCAAAATTATATGAGCATGAGGACCATAAAACAAAGGGAGACTTTAAAGCTAGAGAGTGAGGCCTCATTCCCATAGTGCAGTGCGCCAATGTGTGAAAATAAAGGCCCCAACCTTTTTAAATGCAAATTTTTTTTTTTTTTTTTTTTTTTTAAAGGCAAACCAATGAGATTATATTCTGCATTACAGTTCTTGTCATTTTTTATCAAGTGGAGCTTACCTTTTATAGGTGATGGATAAATTTGTATGTACATATGCACATGTGAATACAAGCATATTTGCATTAACACTACACAATTATGACTAAAATGATAATCACGATAATTTTTCTCTATTGTGATCGTGATTATTTACTGATTGTTCTAAACAAAATAGTTTTTACACATGAACTTTTAAATCAACAGAGAATGTCTTTATGCATTCATCATGCTGAAATTTGGTGGCTTCTGAGGGATTTGTGCTTGTGTGTTTCAGGTACACATGGACACATGAAGTGTGTATTTGAAAATCAGCTGGGCTCTCAGGACACCGTGCTGATGAACCTGTACAAGCGAGTCTTTCCCTCCTGGACGTATGACCCCTACGTACCCCTGCCCTCTATCAGAGAGGGGGCTGGACGGGTGGAAGAGCTCAAAATGGAGTAGAGAGGAGAGGTGAAATGGACTTATGAGCAGAGGGGTGATGTTAGCGAAGAGTGAAACTATTTTCCACTAACACAAGGAAGTGCAGTAATCATATTTTAATTAAAATGTTCACATATGTCATGTCGTCTCACTTGATCCCCCTTCACGAAAAATCCAGTGGGCCTGTAAGTCAGAGTGATCGGGCCTGTCTGTGAACGGTTCTGGTCCTGGTCAAGCCTGCTCCCTTAACACAAACATCCTTCTGTGTATACAGGCTGCCCCGCGGACCGTTTACGTGAAAGCAACAGCTGTTAAATGTGGCCGATTATGTGCTTGCCTGCAGGTTGTCGTCATTTGAATTCTCACTGAACAGGTTCACAGCTCCTCCACTGTAAATCCAGATCCATTTTCCCCAGTTTGTAAAGGCAGGAGATCAGAGGCTGTGTGCTACAGGTTGTGACGGGGGGGGAAAGGGGGTTGCTGCACAGCTCCACTAAGGGCCTGCTCCTATGGATGCACACACTTTAACGGCGTGTTTCCGGGAATAGTGTCCACGAGAAAAGGGCTTGATATAATATAAAATAAATATATTGTAAGTGAAATGGGACCAGACTTGTGATGTCACCCAATATGTGACGCGTTCCCGAAAGCCGGACACAAAACCATGCTCTAGCTCACATGACGTGAGGAAGGGGAGACATCCACCACCTGAACACAACTTTGGGTAATTCCCTCAGTCTAAGTGATGTGGACTTGCCAAGAGGCCAGATTTAGAAGGTGCAAAAAGTCAGCACAAGAGCACTCACAAAAACACTTAACAATGAGACTGCACAAAGCCCTCATGGACTGGGGCCAGACAAAATGGGGTCATGCATGCTTGGGTCCTACAGGGAAATCTGATGGAGGGCAGGCAGTGATATGAACCTGTGAAAGAATTATAGAGGGGAGCTGGGGCTATATTGGATGGTAACCATCACAACTTGTGCAGGCAGACTGCAGGGACCTGGTCAGTGTTGTGCCTCAAAATGCTGCCGTGGGTGCAGAAACAAAACGTCAGGTCAAAGTTTCAGAAGCAAAATGGATGTTTGTGCGATTGCTGATTGCATAGAAGGTGGTTTGTGCTACAGCGGGTTTAAAAAAACCCAAAACACTTAAGTTATTATTATTATTAAGTCCAATCACACGCCATGTGATTAAAAAGTAAAATACTATAAAAGAGGAAATGCATTGGGCAAGAGGCAGGAATATACCCTGGACAGGTTGCCAGGGTATCGCAGAGCACACGCCATTCAATCACACACATGCCTACAGGCAGCTTGGAATCTCCAATTAGCCTCACCAGCATGTCCTTGGACTGTGAAATGGAACCGGAGTACTCGGAGGAAACCCACACGGACACGGGGAACACATGCAAACTCCACACAGAAAGAGCCTGGCTGGGATTTGAGCCTGGGACATTCTTGCTGTGGGGGTGACGGTGTTCGGTCGACACCAGAGTTGCAAATGTAGAGAAGCAGTTGGTATCTACACTACTCATCTGAACTCTAGTGTTCCAAGGAGAGAACCCCATCTCATACCCAATGAGACAGCCATTGAAACCCTCCTATCACTGGGCAGTGCCAATCATGTCACCCTCCATTGCTGCTGTGGACACTGGCATGGTCCTGATTCAATACAAGCGCATGGGACCCAAAATGCATTAACACAGGAGCACATACAAGAAGGTTCGAATCTCCAGCTTTATTTTATATTATTCTATGAGATCAAACCAAGGCATTATTGGAGATGTAGCCAACATGTGTAAGAAATGCTCGTAGAGCTATGTACACACACACACACGCTATGTACAGTAATGTGAACACCACTGGAGCGGATGTCAACATTGGTGAGTGCACGAATCTTAGTCCTCCTCCTTCTCGATGTAGGCCTTGGCCGTGGAGCGGGCGATCTGGCGGGACAGGAAGCGGTCTCTGGCCGAGCGCATCGTCTCGTCGCAGCTGCGCTTGGCGAACTTGCTGGGCTCAGAGGCGGCGCCCTCTTCTGGGGCCTCCTTGCTCTGCTCCTCGGGGGCTGGCTTCTCTTCAGCCGCCGTTGTCCCGCCTTCCTGTCTCTCCTCCTCCTTGCCCTTCTCCCTCTCTCGGTCTCTCTTTCCATCTTTCTCTCTTCCCCTCCTTTCCCCATCTTTGTCCCGGTCGTTTTTTCTGTCCCGGTCTCTCTCGTGGTCTCGGTCTCTCTCGTGGTCTCGGTCCCGGTCTCTCTCTCTATTCCGGTCTCTGTCCCCGTCCCTCTCCCTCCCGTGGTTCCGGTCTCTCGGTTTCTCCTCCTCTCTCCTGTCCTTCTGTCCATGCCTCTCCTCTCTCTTCCCCCTCTCTCGGCTCCGGTCCTCCTCGCGCTCCCTCTCCGGCCTCCGGCCGTGGTGTCCGCCCTCCTCCCCCCTGTCCTTGCGGCTCCTCTCTCGGCCCGCGTGCTCCTGCTCCTCCCTGTCGGAGGAGGGCGAGCGGTGCCTGTACTGCCGTTTGGAGTGGCCGCTCCGGGACGCCGGCGGCTCGTCCGCCTGCTGCCCGCTGTCTCCGTGAGAGGCCGCGTCCGCTTCGGCTTTGCAGGGCGGCGACGCCCGGGGGGACGTCCGTGTGTCCTCAGCGGCTGGCTCCCTGTATGGACACACAGGCAGTCATGGTCAGCCAGACGGTCACGGTCAGACTCCCAGGATTCACCAACAACGACACTGACTGACCATTTAGACAGACTAGCTGTAAAACAGCTGAGGAAAAAAAAAAACATCCTACGCATGTATCATTAATGTTAAGCTACACAACTGGGACCTGCAAGGTCGGTGGTGATTCCCACAGCCACAATAAGATCCACACAGCCGTTGAGCTGCAATGCTCCAGGGGAGGACTGTCTCCTGCTTAGTCTAATAAACTCTGTCGCTCTGGATAAGAGCGTCTGCCCAATGCCATTAATGTAATGTAATGTATCTGCATGACGGTATAATGTTCCTTGTCCTGCTCACCCGGGTCTGGAAGGTTCCGCAGGTCCGTCCTCTCCCACCGTCTGTTTCAGCAGGTGTCTATAGAAGCCGCTCAGATCCTTCTGCTTCTTCACGTCCATTGCAGCTGTGAAACCCACAGAGCATTATGTCACAAGAGCGCCGTTACGATCCGGTCTAGGGTCAGGCTGTGACAGGGCAGAGGGTAGGGGAGTGGGAATGACACGAACACTGCAGGCCAATGAGTGCCTCTCGTCCTGTCTGCCGAAACAAACCTAAATAAACCTTTGAAAGCTTAGTGGGCTCAACGCGGAGATCAGTGTAGCCAACCCCCAATGGAGATCAGGTCTGCTCCCAGGATCGCTTTCAAAAATAATCAAGGAAAAATAATAAAGCAACATAACAAACAGTGTCCTGGATGGATGCAATCCAGCTGGAAACCCTCTAAATGACCGGAGCCACTATACGGTGAGCAGAAGGACAAAGTCGAAGTCAGGGTGGGCAAACAAGTTCGAACACGAGTGATACACTGGAGCGAACAAACCAAAAAGGACTGGGCAGGAATCGGAGTCGTAAATGATGAAAATTTTAAAAGACAAGGCAATGGTCATACACAAAACCTAAGCTGTAAACAAATCAAAAGGGCTAAAGCGAGAGTCGAAAGTCAAACAAAAATACGGTCGTACACAAGACAAAGTAAACAATAATTCTCACACAAAGGTGTTCGCAGAGCAACTAGTGGCCTTTTCAAAGAAAATAACCGGAAACGGAAGTTGCCGTTTTTACTGGGATCCGTTTCATCAGACGATGCTCACCTGTGAAATGTTAAAAAGGGCATAGACGTGGTGAAAGTGGCCAATGAGACGCTCACCACCCCCCTCACCCCCCCTCACCTTCTGCAGCCGCCTCTCGCTTTAGCCTCTCTTCCTCTTCCTGTCTCTCCAGAAGCTTCTGCCTGTAGGCTGAGGTCACAAAGGCCTCTTTGTCCTTGAACTCCTCTCCCTCCATCTCTCTCTCTTTCTGTATCTTGCGTTCGTCCCTCCGCTCCTGTTCTTTCTTCCTCTCCTCGACTGCGCGCATTAGCTGGGCGATGTACTTGGGCTGCGGACGGGGGCCGCGCGCAGGAACGAACGCAAGAACGAACGCAGCGAGTCAGTTGTATGTCAAAATACATTCCATCAGTCAATGATTATTATACAAATGATTGTTCTACAATAACTTGCGTAGTCTGGTATTGTCTGCTAAATAACTGACAGGCCCCATTCCAAAAAAATTAATAAAACATGTTTACATTGAAAATACAGTAGGTAAACACTACCCACCCACATATCCACTCAAAATGTGTCAAGGTAAAGGATGTACCAAAACAGAGGTAAACTGAGGTGTAGTGAAATGCTGTGATGTATGTGTGTGGTGGCATTGCACAGGGTCAGAGTGAATTTGAGCGCTCTGCTCCAACAGCCCCTCTGGTACCCTGTGCTCTGGTACCCTGCCCTGCGGCACCCTGCCCTCTGGTGCCCTGCGCTCCTCTACCTTCTTGTTTTCAGCGCTCAGCAGCCGTTTGCTGCTCTCCTCCTTCTTCTTCTGCATGTCGTCATAAACGTTGTCGTACTCGTACACGCTGCTATCCTGCTCCAGCGCCTTCTGCATCTCCAGCCGGGTCTGAGGCAAAAAAGAGGGTTTCACAGGACTGCACACGCCGTCTACAGAACACTGCCTTTCCCTCTCTGTCTCACTCCATCCATCCCACTGGTATCCTCACACTGCACACGCCGTCTACAGAACACTGCTTTTCCCTCCCTCCCACCACTGTTCTCACACTGCACACACTTTCTACAGAACACTGCTTCTCCCTCTCTCCCTACATCCCTCCGCTGTTCACCTGCTTCATCATCCTCTTCTTCACCGCTTCCTTCTGCAAGCTTTCTCCAACGGATAGCTGGAAAAGAAGGGGGGGAAAAAAAGCACTGCATGTGAGAGCGCGTACACACACATACACACACAGAGTCTGAACATCAGATGAGTTACTGCAGCAGGCACTGCGTGTGTTCCATGCAATGTTTTACTACAGTAGCACTTATTAATAGTGCAACCCCACTGTACCCACCAATCTGCAAGTTTTCCATCATAAGACACAAAAATCTGAGCGATTTCGATTTCAAAAGTATGCACATCTTGTAACTGCTCATACCTCCTCATCTGAGTCATCACCGAACACAGAGGGCCTCTGCAGGACAGCTGTTTTGGAGCTGGCCTTTCGAGACAATATCAATCCGTACCTGGAAAAAGTATGCAAAATATGAATACTCCTTTAAACTGTTCCGGATAAAACCGGTTTAAAGTGCCAGTAAGACAGAGCTGACAAAACCAAAAAAGGCAGTGATTTTAAACAAAGACACCACAACTTGACATGTTTTGAGTCTGACAGCTCTACACATCTGTCGTTTCATTGTAAGTAAACTGTCACCATCTAACAAGCCACCAAGTAATCTTTGTAACGATCCATTATTACTTCAATACATATAATATCGTGTCTTCAGATATTTCAACGTTATTCACTGTTCTCTTAATATGATAACATAGCTGCCAACTTTCACGCTTTCGGCGTGAGACACACGCATTTGCCTGTTTTCACACGCACATGCAAATGCGTGTGTCTCACGCCGAAAGCGTGAGAGTTGGCAGCTATGCGATAATCTGAATTATCCAGTCTACCGCAATGGCTAATTATATTATTCATATTATTCATGTACATGCATTGGACACATAACTCACAGTCTCAAATACAACTGTGCTATACTCTATTTGCAATGAATATCTGAATTATCCAGTCTACCGCAATGGCTAATTATATTTTACATATTATTCATGTACATGCATTGGACACATAACTCACAGTCTCAAATACAACTGTTCTATACTCTATTTGCAATGAATACCTTCATACGGATTTAAAATCATATATATATAGTTATACTTAAGTTATTTTGCAACCCTGCTGCTCTAGTGGTGTTGTCGCTAACGTAGCTGCTAATTTTTACTCACCGCTTTGGCTGAGAAATTGACAAAGCCAATTAAAGTACCAGTATATTTCTAGTAACCAAGCAAAACTGTCACCACTAAGTTCATCTTTAGATAACGCCAGCTAGGCTAAATAACAAAACAACATAGCAAAGTTGTCATAAATTAGGCTAGCTAGCTAGCTGAGTTTGATGGTGGGAATACATTAAGCAATTTGGGAGGGGGGGACGACAAGTATAACGTTAGCCAACAAAACTAATTACGCATTGTCATTTTAACCACATAGATTGCGGTTTAAGAAAAATTAAATTGAAAATGCTTCCAAAATAACGAGTAGCTATGGCTACTTACTGCTTGCCCGGAGCCGCCATTTTCGTCTTCTTCTTCTTTGGGTTCAATTTAAAAGGGTGAGTGTGTATATGCTGCCATCTCGTGTGCAGGAGTAGAGCAGCTACGAGGAGGACTAGGGCCTTGTCTGAATCATTTGGTTCTGTGGTTCCAAATACTAGTTCCCTTGTGCGGTAGCAGCCCACAGAGTGCGTGTTCAGTGGGGTTGTCTCACACTCGTGTACTATGAGATGAGCGTCAAAAAACAAGAGTAGTGATTATGGCCCCATGAAATAATTACCCAGATATTACAAGTATACGTGGACGATAATAGCTGAATTGCAGACCATGTGCTTGCTTGGCAGTTTTCAAACTCCAGAAGAAGCATGACATTACCTATGGTTAACACACAATATCCTTTATAAAAATGTGTAAAAAAAATAATATATATTTTGATATTGTACATTCAGAGTCCTTTTAGGGTGTCTGTCATTTTGATCTAAGTAGAACTGCCCTGCATTTCAGTTTTGCTGTGTTACAATGTGAAATCTTTGAAGCTCAATATCTCAATACTACTCAGAAAGCTTGTCAGATAGAACCTTAAAATTCCAAGGTCACAGATTGTACTGCATGTGGGTAAAAAAAGAGAAACATACAGCTTTTAGGAGAAGTTTGTAGTGAACAAGGATCTTTTGTAATGGCTTTATATTTCAACAAATATATATATTTCATTATCATAGACTGTTTAAAGTGGGCCATGAAAGATTAACATTTATCAACAAACAATTGTTTAAAGATAATATAGCTAACTATCCAGCTAGCTAACTTTATTTTCATTGCATTTTTACCTTTGCCAAGAACTGCAGTGGTTTCTTCCAGTCAAACAATACTGGAACAGGTTGGATGAGGATGTTCAGGGCTCCCCCACTGAGCCTAACAGTCAAAATCTCTTACCATGACAAAAGCTACATTTGACATGGTAATTATATAAACTAGATTTCATATAATTTCACAGTTAATAAGCTAAGAAGATTTATCATGGATTTACTTTAAAAAAAATTATGGACAGTGGCTGCACACAATATTATTAAGTATATATGACTTCCTACAAGTACTTAATCAATTGAAGCCCCATATACTAAATAATACTGTGCGCAACCAGTGCTCATACTTTTAAGTAATAATTTTTTGACTGTACATGAAATAGATCCTTTCACGATCTGTTCAGTCTAGGCTATATGGTTACCAGACGGTTGTCAGTGTTGTCTAAATTCGAGGACAGTGGTTCAAAAATGAAACCCCATAATCGGTTCTGCACTTCTTTATTGATATAGGATTCATTCTGCAGTGATGTAGATGTAGCCTACTGAGTGCATGAAGAACACCACAAAGTGCTTCTGTCCAAACAACGGTTTGAGTTTCCTGCAATTTCCCAGGTACAATGCAGGGAAGAGTTCTATACCACTGTTGCCACTGACTAGCAGGACGTTTCAAGCAAGCATACAAATGCACATTCACTCAGTGGTGCACACACATTTTCTTTTTTAATGGAGTAATTTAGACACTTTCTCAAAATATTATGGGATCACCACAGTCTTTGGATAAGTGAGAAAATCACAAAGCATAGTCATTAGAGCCCAATTAACAGTACTGGATATCCCCGTCATATTTTATACATACAAGTTTCCTCACATGAAATAAACAGATAGTATATTGTAATAGCTTTAAATATATACTAAATCTCTAAGCAGTGTACATCTGGTATACTTCTTAGATGTTGGTGATTCATAGGATATCCTGCAATCGTCTGTGTTTTTCAATAAAAGTATACAAGACAAAATTAGGACTTATTAGTCCAAGAACAATTCTTGACTTTAAATGGTGATAAGGGTGAATTCAATTCAAAAACATTTATAATGCCGAAATTTCTACCCTTTTTTTTTTACCAACAACACTACCAGTGTTTTTTTATTTATCATATTATATATTTATACCCATCTAAATGTAAGGTTATGTTAAGACACATGTACACACTAAAGACAGCATAGGCCTGGTTGTTATTTAGGCAGAAGCTGCAGTGGAGGATCCTATTGGTCAGCAGAAGCTATGATGTCAGCATCACAGAGTGCTCAGTAAGCATAATTGACAGCATAGAGGGAGTGGCCAGCAGATCCAATGCCAAAGTACTTCCCCTGTGATGCCAAGCTGTTCACCTGAAGAGATAACAAAATGTTTAGGAAAAGGCAAAATTACAATTACACCAACATAACTGATAAGATCTGTCTTCCCTGAAACAATCTGACTGACTTGAAAGAAAAATGGACCAACCGTAATTTTTCAAATGTGTTATGTCTTGTCTTTTTGACAAAGTTGTTTTTAAATTGCCATCTTCTGTAGTTTCGTAACAAGCTAGTGAATGTATGTAAAACAGCCAGATGAAATTTTTTTTGTTTTAAAAAGTCTGTGAAGCTAATTAGTCTCTCCATTTGACCAGCAATGACGTTGGTTGCCAGAATGTTGCGATAATGTTCACTTGTATTGACTACCATCGTTTTCCAAATAGATCCAAATCTTGGAAACACTACCTTTTCTATGTTTTCAGCTTTTAAATGGCATAGATAATTAGTTAAATTAGCCACAAGAAGGCCACCAAATAGAAGCCACTATTCTAGAACACTGACTTCCAAAAAGCCTACTCTTCAAAGGGTTAAGGTAGAATGTTTTTTCATAAAGCTATCACAAAGGCTTAAAAAGGAGGGCAACATTTTCTAGAGCGAGAAGATGACATTTTAAGCGCAATTAAATTGATTAAAAAAAAGATATATATATATATTTTATATTGAACCTTTGCTCAGCAATAGAATTAAAAATTGAAGATGGAATCTGGGTTAGGTGTGCGTGTGGGCAGCTTGGCTGGGGTAGACGCACACCTTGGCTCTCTTGATGAACTCCTCGGTTGCACTTTCGGAGTTCTCCTTCAGGCCACGCCAGGCGTTAAGGGCAGAGGCCTGCAGGGCCCGGCCAAAGGAAAAGGTCAGGGCCCAGGGCTTGCTCAGGTGGCAGTTGTTGATGGCGTTCAGGTTGACAGAAGCCTCCTCTTCACTTTGACCACCAGACAGGAAGGTCACTCCTGCAGAAAAGTGGGCAAATGTTTCCAAATGCAACATACATTTGTGACACATTATATTAAATCGAATGGCAGTTGAATTTGTACTTCCCTCTAGGGTCTTTCAGCGCACTTATCCCTGGTTATGGGTATGCACTTTGTTGTACGTCGCTCTGGATAAGAGCGTCTGCCAAATGCCATTAATGTAATGTAATGTAATGTAATGTAATGTAAATTAAATATATTATTCAAATATATGAAATCATAAGGACCTCTACTTCCTAAGCATTTGGGATCTGATAAATATTTTCTGATATACCAGACATAAGAAATGGCAGAAATAATTATGTAATAGTCTGATTCAGATGAATCCCATAAAAGGACAGGGTGTAAACTGTCAGTTTTAAAAGGTGCTTCACCTCCGACCGCAGGTGGCACAGTGCGGCGCAGGGCAGTGACTGTTGCCATGGCGATCTCCTCGGGGCTGTACTTGGTGGGGCAGCTATGGCCAGGGGTCACCATGTTGGGCTTGAGCAGACTGCCCTCCAGGTACACATGGTGGTCAGACATTGCCTTGTACAAGGCGTTCAGAACCTGCCTCAGAAACACGCAAAGACAGATTGAAGAGGGGGGGGGAGGGCATTTTGCACACAGTGTAGTTTCGTGTTAGACCTGTGATTATTTCTGCACTCTTTCGGGGAAGCCACGTGCCCTTGTCAGGGGACAAACTGGAGAACCCACCTTCTCTGTGACAAACTGGCATCGCTTCAGATCATGGTCTCCATCAGGTAGGATCTCTGGCTCCACAATAGGGACTATTCCATGCTGGGAACACGAAAAGGTACACTCACTTAAAACAAGCATCACCTGGTAAGTAGGAGACATCTGATACACAACAGAAAAGTCAGAAAAATTAGTTCTGTCGCTAAACTTGTGGCGCCTTGACTATTGCCCAACCTGCTGGCACACGCTGGCATAGCGAGCTAGCCCGTTAGCATTCTCGGTGATGGACAGCTGAGAGGGTGTGGTGTCGCTGATCTTCAGCACGCAGCGCCACTTGGCGAAGTCCGCGCCGTCCTTCTTGTACTGGGCACAGCGCTCCGACAGCCCGTCCAGTCCTGCGACAGGAAACCGGTTCAGGAAGTTTCGCAGGACAATAGCACACTCACCGTCAGAACCACTGGGGCAAATTTCATAGTCAGGGAGGATCTTTTTGTCTACCAATGTTAATGCTAAAGAGTAAGTGTACCTCAGTTGCTAATGGGAGAATCAATGCAAAAGTTTGTGGACTGTTGTATGGTTTCACACTAATTACTACAAATTGTCATGCAATCCCTGCCGAATAAAACAGCTCAAGCTACAGGACGATTTAAAACAGTTGGTAGCTGGTTGACCAGTTCAGACTTTCATAATCAACTTTGACATTTTTTGATGCTGCACAAATCTTTCAAAGACCTTCTCGTGATCCTCACGATTGGCTTGTAATACATTTGATCTTTGATGTCCCAAATTACTTGATATACAGGATGTATGTGGTCTGCCTTGGGAGTCGTACCCTGCGTGGTTGTTTCCCCATTAGTTCCTAGCAGTGGCACAAGACCTTTGTCCACCTGACAGAGAAGGAAGGGAAGTTATAGAGGGAGAAAGTCTACACGAGCAGAAGTGGATTCAGATTCATTTGTTGAGTTAAAGGTTTAAAAAAAAATACATACAAATTGTATAATCCCCTTTCTACTGTCCTGTGGCAGTACCTTGATCCCAACAAGGATGCCCCTGTCTTTAATCAGATTAACGAAGGGGGTGCCGTCGTCTGACTTCTGGTACAGCGTCTCGTGGAAGAAGATGACGCCCCCGATGCAGCTGTCGATGCGCTCGTCCGCGCTCAGCAGCAGCTGCCGGTACTGGCGCCGGTTCTCCTCCGAGTTCTCCACGCCGATCTGGGACAGGCGCTTCGCCATGCTGCCTGTGAGACGGCCCAAAGGCAATAATAAACTTCATTTTATTATTGGCATTTGGCAGACGCTCTCATCCGGAGCGACGCGCGGTTGATTGGCAGGAGACAATCCTCCGCTGGAGAAATGCAGGGTTAAGGGCCTTGCTCAAGGGCGCAATGGCTGTGTGGATCTTATCGTGGCTACACTGGGATTCGAACCACCGACCTTGCCTGTCCCAGTCATTTCCCTAAACCGCTATGCTACAGGCCGCCCCCATTTCAATGCATTTAACCTTTAGCCTTCAACGTTAATCCCAGGTTTTGGAGAGTGGCAGAGCCTGCTGCCGTCTCATGCCCTGGTTCCGGGGCCTGTTCGACAAGGCAGGATTACCGAGTTACCTGGATAAATGCAAAAAGTAAACCTTTTTACTTCAGTCCGTGTTTACTTTAATCCAGATTTGGGGAGTTCCAGTGCAGTTATCTGGCTAACTCCGTTATCCTGCTTTGTGGGACAGGCCCCTGGGGAACCACAGGATCTCCTGCGGTTTGTTTTCACCTTAAAATCAGCAGGCGGCTTAGACCCAGGAAAGCGGGTGCTGTGAGTTAAGTTGTAATAGACTGCAGCGGCCTG
Organism: Conger conger; assembly: GCF_963514075.1. Taxonomy (NCBI): domain Eukaryota; kingdom Metazoa; phylum Chordata; class Actinopteri; order Anguilliformes; family Congridae; genus Conger; species Conger conger. The sequence goes on from NC_083772.1 coordinate 7,823,068, forward strand.
TACTGACCCACAGACTCGTCTGCAGCCAGGATGCCTTTCCCCGGGGCCACAATGCGGCGGGTGATGTCCTGCAGGTCCCTTTTCTGCTCGCTGGTGAGGGAGGGGTACTGGTATGTCATCCTCACTGTGGCTAACACAACCTGCAGCACAGGAGAAGGGCACAAGATGGCTCACTGTGGCTAATGCAACCTGTGGCACAGGGTGGCTTGGTGTGGCTAACTCAACCTGCATCACAGGAGAAGAGTGCAGGCTAGCTCACTGTGGCTAACTCAACCTGTGGCACAGGAGAAGAGTGCAGGGTGGCTCACTGTAACTAACTCAACCTGTGGCACAAGAGAAGAGCACAGGGTGACTCACTGTGGCTAACAACTATAGTGTTTTTGATGTTTTTGGCAGATAAAAAATAAATTAAATGTAGTGTGCTAGATTAGATTAGATCTCTGTTTGTCCTCAAGAGAAGATTCATTTTCACAGTCTGCCAGAAACACAGATAGAAACAGATACATCTGTACACAGTATACACACAGTGATATAAGATTAGCAGCCATAACAGCAATACAGAAAAGTTATGAACTCAGCCATTGAGGGTGGTGATAGCACAGGGGACAACCCTTTTTGCTTGGATGTTACTGAACAGTGCAAACATGCAAAACCTCTATAAGGCAGCAGTTGACAGTAAAGGCGGTTTTGAACTACTATCATCTGGTCATCGATACCATCCACTGTTCTGTAACATGCCCAGCATTGTTTATATTGCCAACATAAAAAAAATCACATGCAAAAGTTAAACCGGCGATAAGCTCGTGTTTTTGGCTCAACCCATCTAAATTGCATCTTGTTGCCACTTCACGGAGTTCTCTAGGCTTTACGCTCTCACCTTGTTCAGTTTCTCTTACACTACTGCGACGTTTTAATCATAGGCTATCCAAACAGCTGGAGTGGAATCCCAACCCCCAACCAATGGAAAACTTCACTTGTGGATGCTAGACAATGAATGAGAATCCATTTCCAGTTGCTATATTCATCAGTCTTACTCAGAAGACAATATCTCTATACATCGAAGTAACAAAAACAAAACAAATAATTTATAATTAGCAACAGGCTAGAGCAGAGACCGGTGTTATTTAGGAAGCTGCATTGCTCGCACGGCTTGTCGATACATCAGCAACTGACTTTGACAGATGAACATGCATAACAGATATTGCCGGTAATAAGAAGTATCTTACCTGACAAATCGCCAATTGAATGCAAGTGGAACCAATTAAGTGTCTGTTGAATAAAGTGAGTCGAGACTCTTTTCTTCAAAAGACCCTATAATGCGGCAGCGCAAGGAGAGTTCCCCCAAAAAGCAATCGCGTGCAGGGCGGGGCTTAGCGTCACGGACCTATGAGAATATTTCAAAATATTAATATTTAATATTGACTGCCATTCGCAATGTAATAGGTCAGTGGCTCATCATGTAAAAAAAACCCCATCAAATATAGGCTATAGAAGTTTGTGAAGTTTTCAAGTGCAGTATTTGGTAAACTATCCTGATTTAATGATGTTTATGTGTGTCAGACTAGCCTACTAGAGATAAAAATGATGCTACAGAATGGCTTACTTTGTTCTTGTGACGTTTTACTGTGAAGCCACATATTTAACATCAAATGGTCCCCCCGATATTATCATATTGGTTGGTTAGCAGGTTCTTGGCAGGTTTCAGAAAAGAGAGACAATAGGAGCCTAGGCTTTGTACTAGCTTCTGCATACATTAAACTGTGATGGGAATGTTTTGGGGATCTTGGTAAATGTATGTATGCCATTATTTCAATAAAAGAATAATGATAATATTTTAATTACTTTTATATTTAAAAAACAGTCACTTTCATGTGAGGGAGTCTTATCATCTGAGACTTAGCAGGTTTTTCCAGTCAATGCCACATTGCAATTAGGTGAGAGCTTACCAGGTCAAATTGCAGGTTACACTGTCTAATTGGGACACCAGGGTAAATTAGGTTCTGCTAGTTATAAGAAGTACAAAATGACTCCTCAAGAGGGTGCAAGGACCCAGGGGTATCAGGACCTGACCAAACAGGTAATGGACATCACCTAAAGGAGAAAGAATATAATTTTAAATGACGGAAAGCCAAGCCTCCCTACCTCTGACCCGATTTGGATGAAGTATTTCAAAGAAATTCCACTCCAAACTATCTACACATATGTAAACCCATATACAGTATATGTATACATATTTTTTCATCTCAAATCCAAATACCTTAAGTATCTAGCAAAATTAAGCTTATGATTCAATCTCAAAATGAACATCTCTAACACCCCTATATCGCCATGGTGAAGAAAACAATACCTGACACCTGAAAATCAATATTTCTTTGATGGTTTTAACATCACTGCTGATTCAGCGTTCCTGTTGTCAGTTGTTGGCTCATGTCAACCTTGGCTCATGTCAAAACCAAGACATTTCGGGGAAAAACATCCACACACAAGGCAGATAGCCTTACATTTGGAGTATTGATAATTTCAGTGCCCCCATGACTCGATTAATTTATCTGATCCGAACTCTTTCCTTATTGCATAAAACGCATTTCTTTATGTGGTCCTGTTTGAGACTCCTGTCTCCCACCACACATTATAGACTCATATACTGTACTGTATACAGTATATAGAATCATGTGAAACTTTCAGTTGTAGAGACCTCCAAATGAAACAGAAAATACAATCATCATTAGGATTCATAGGGGTCTGAATCTCTTGTCCTAATTTCAGCGGGATCAATAAATACTCTCCCAGTTCACTGAACACACCCAATCACACCAACTTGTCACATAACACATCTGCGTTGGAAGACTGAAATCTCCAGTGTGTAGATGTACTTACCTTTTCTCTTATTATTACTTTATAAGTATAAATGGTGAGTCTTCAGCATTACCCTGACATTTCCATTTTCACACGTAAAAAAAAATGCTAATTTACATGCAGAAAGGCCAGAGTCCGGAGTCCTGCAGGAAGGTGCAGGATCGTGCATGCACACACACACACACACATACACACACGCACACACACACACACATACACACACGCACACACACGCACACATACACACACACACGCACACAAACCCACACACACATGCACACACACACACGCATGCACGCACACACACACACACACACACACACACACACACACACACATACACATACACATACGCACACACACACATACACATACGCACACACACACACACATACACACACACACACACACATACACATGCACACAAACCCACACACACATGCACACACACACACGCACGCACGCACACACGCACGCACACACACACACACACACACACACACACACTCACACATGCACACACACACACACACACACACACACTCACACATGCACACACACACACACACACACACACAGTCAGATTCACCCAGTAATAGGGATTTCTTTCTGGAAACATAACCCCACATCTCTCTATTTTAATCATTAAATCATACTATTACTAATTTAATTAGTAGAAATATGCTCTGGCACATTTGGAAAATTCTAGGCAATTGGACCTCCATTTTAATCCCACAGGAAGGCAATTGAGTCTCTGAGTCTCATCTCCATCTTCAATGTCTCCCAATTACACAGGATAAATGGGTGGGACTGAATGAATAAAATATCACAGTTAGAATGGAAAGAGAATGAAAAAATAGGTAATTGACTGATCCCATTTCTCAAGGACAGAGGAAGCCCATAACTGAGCTACACCAGTCAGTCTGGACACTGTGTGGTCACAGCTCAAAACTCAAAACTGAAAATAATAGCCATTGGAACTGCCAAATGTGTGCTAAAATCATCTAAACTCTTTAAGCTCTGATTGCCTGCTATACTGTAGCTAACACAGTGTTCCAGGAGATGACAGAGTGTTCTATTAGGGCACAGACAGTGTTCCAGTAGGTGACAGAGAGTGTTCCAATAGGTGACAGAGTGTTCCAATAGGGCACAGACAGTGTTCCAATAGGTGACAGAGTGTTCCAATAGGGCACAGACAGTGTTCCAATAGGTGACAGAGTGTTCAAATAGGGCACAGACAGTGTTTCAATAGGTGAAAGAGTGTTCTATTAGGGCACAGACAGTGTTCCAATAGGTGACAGAGTGTTCTATTAGGGCACAGACAGTGTTCCAATAGGTGACAGAGTGTTCTATTAGGGCACAGACAGTGTTCCAGTAGGTGACAGAGTGTTCTATTAGGGCACAGACAGTGTTCCAGTAGGTGACAGAGAGTGTTCTATTAGGGCACAGACAGTGTTCCAGTAGGTGACAGAGAGTGTTCCAATAGGTGACTGAGTGTTCTAATAGGGCACAGTGTTCCATTAGGTGACTGAGTGTTCTAATAGGGCACAGTGCTCCAATAGGTGACTGAGTGTTCTAATAGGGCACAGTGTTCCATTAGGTGACTGAGTGTTCTAATAGGGCACAGTGTTCCAGTAGGTGACAGAGAGTGTTCTAATAGGGCACAGACAGTGCTCCAATAGGTGACAGAGTGTTCTAATAGGGCACAGTGTTCCATTAGGTGACTGAGTGTGACAGAGAGTGTTCTAATAGGGCACAGACAGTGCCCCAATAGGTGACAGAGTGTTCTAATAGGGCAACAGACAGTGTTCCAGTAGGTCAGCAGGACAGTGGGACATATAGTGGTCCTTAGCCAGACAGACAAGGGTTTTTTGGGCATTAAGAGTCAAAAGCTGTTTCCCTAGTTAAGAGACAGGGGAAGTACAGTAAATGTTTAGAAGGATTTGGGTCTCAGAGAAACCAGGGAGAGGTCCTATTTAGCTACATCCTTTAGGGAGCGACCACTTGCCTAATTAAAACATCTAATAATGAATGTTCTTTATACGGTCTTCAATTTGCAGACCTATTAAGGCTGCTCCCATTAGGGGATGTCCTTTTCTCGTAAGTGGGTCTCACGCAGATCATAATTTGCATAAATGTGTCATTGATAAAAGGAAAAGTAAAATAATGCAGGTGCACGTTTTTTCACTGAATATATCATCTGTGATTCCGTGTGCAATAGAAACTGCGTTTCCGATACACTCCATTTAACTCATTGCACAACAGCACTTGACCTGCCCCAGAACTCAGGGTTACTCAGGGCACTACTCACCGTTATTCCACGTCAAAAATGTCCTCCGTTTCATTGGATCTGGGCATCGTCCCCTAAAAAGGAGCCGCCCAGCACAGCATCCCACATGCCCATGGTAAACATGCACCCCAGCCACAGTCGCTGAGAACCGCTGAGACGCCCGGGAATCTGTAGCATGAAAGCAGTAACTGGCAGGAGCGCAGGACTATCCCGGCGAAGTGGGACAAACCCTCAGCCACGTTTCGTAAGAGCTACCTGCGGGGACGGAGATCCCCCCCCCCCCGCGCTCCCTGGCAGCGGCCCAGCACGAGCTGTCCCGGGCCATCCCTCGGCCGCCCTCTCTGCACACAGCCCGTCCCCAGGACGGCCAGACACAGCCGCTGGCACGCCGCAGGCCCGGTCCGGGAGGAGGGACGGCTCCAGTCTCCAGGTTTGGGGAGATCACTGTGGAACTCGCAGTAGTTGTAAGATTGAGGTTTCTTTACTAACGCCAAAATAGGTGCCTCTGGCACACAACGCAGGACTGCGTTTACAATCAAAGAAGCCTCCTCCATCCCATCCACCTCCATCCTTATGTTTCACAGTGCAGTCCAGATTTAACAATTTCAGTTGCTTTGGCTCTGTAGTCCAGCACACTGGATTAGAAATGAAACAATGCCTATGAGGCTAAACTGCAGTCTGCCACTTTTGATTCAAGGCTTCTTACATCCATATTGGGTGACGCGTGTAGGAATTACAGCTGTTTTTATACATAGTCCCCCCCCATTTCAGGGCATTATATTTGGGACACATGGATTCACAGGGGTTTCTGATTAGTCAGGTGCGTTAAATCACTTCCTTAGTGGAGGTATGAGAGCGCTTTCAGTATCTAGTCTTGATTCAAGGCTTTGGAGTCTGGTATTGGTGTTCATCAACATGACGACTAGAGTTAAGTCAATGGAAGTCAAGGAAGCCATTATTAGGCTGAAATAAGCTTCCTAAAATATTTGGCTGAACATTGACCACCCTGATGCATGGCTTTTATTGTGTATCAGATGCGTTTCATCCTTTTTCAAAACATTCAACTTGCAGGCCATTAAGGCAAAAAGCCATTTTAGTACAGCTAGTTTATTGACAAATATCCTTGTGGTTACATGCACGGTGCAATAAATTTACCTCTTTATTATTTAGAATGCAAATATAATTACAACCCAGGTGTCACAATTGAGAAAAAAAAAAAATCTAAATATCAATTTCATTTATTAGAAATATTCAGAATGAAAACCAATCCTCATCAAAAGAAGCTACAAAATAAACCAATCAACAGCACCTCACAATGTACAGAATTTGCAAAGAAACAGCCATGGTTAAAAAACATCAGAAAATACTTTGTGTAAAAAGTGCCTTAGTGTTAAAATTACAAAACATCATTTACACTTCATGCATTTTATCCCACCATGACCAACAATGCTTTCAAAACACAAGTGCTATAAACACAGCCCCAAAATGTAAATGAAATTTAAATTAAAGGCCCCATAAGAATTTTGCTATTAAGTATTTTTTTGTTCTGTTATATATTGCACACGGTTGGTGGCAAAACAAAGGTAATTTAAGTTTGTGTACTACCCTGAAGGCAAATTTAAATTAAAGGCCCCATAAGAATTTTGCTATTAAGTATTCTTTTGTTCTGTTATATATTGCACACGGTTGGTGGCAAAACAAAGGTAATTTAAGTTTTTGTACTACCTTGAAGGCAAACAGCAACATAAGTGATCCACCCTTTGCTTGGTGGATTCCACAGCATTTGCATGATGAGATCCACAGAGTTTGCGTGCAGAGATCCAGTGTTAGCATGTAGAGATCCATTGTGTTAGTGTGTAGAGATCCACAGCGTTAGCACACAGAAATCCACTGCCTTAGTGTGCAGAGATCCACCGTGTTTGCACACGGAGATCCAGTGTTAGCGTGCGGAGATCCACAGCATTTGCACATGGAGATCCACAGCTTTAGCGTGCGGAGATCCAGTTTTGCAGTGTGACCGTGAGGAATCACTCAGTGTGACCGTGAAGAGTTACACAGCATTAGCCGTTTGTGGAGGATTTCTGGACTTCAGGTCTTTCAAATGTGAGCTGCTGCACTTCATCTCTGTACAGAAGGGAACTGGCAGAAAGCATTAGGGTACAAGAACACAGCATCAGTTAACAGTATTAGTCTTATACACGTATACAACCTTCAGAATTGAAGGCACGACAGGACTACAAATCCACAATTTACCAGGCAAATGTCTCCCTGGAGGAGCACGGAGACGAGTGTTAAGGAATCTTCGAGACTCAAACACGTTTCATTTCATTCCTGAGCCCGCAGGAGCGAATCACAGCCACATTGGCAATGCAGAAACAAAGCAGGACAAAATTTCATTACATGGGATCACATTACCTCATAAACACCACAGTGATTACCTCATAGGTAAAAGCAAACGAAAAAAAAAAGAATCATTCTTTATTGTAAGTACGAAGAACGATAATTGAAAATAAAGCACCTAGTGAAAATTAAATTGTTTTGTATTCAAAGTGACCACAACTATTTTCTCCAAGGCCAACCTGCTCTGTGCCACAGGCAATCCAAAATGAATGCTTTGTCGTATATATAAAATGTGTAGGGTGGAATTGCCCCCGGTAAGAGACCCCTGTTCGAAACCCCCCGCCGCTCCCGACCCGAGGGACTGTGTTAGATGGCTATACACATGACAGCCAGGATGGGGGCTCCCCTGTGCAGTGTGAGATGAGTCAGGCAGGGCAGGGTTTAGGGGACAGGGGGGGGGGGGGGGCCGTATGGGTGAGTCCGCCAGGCTGGCTCTTCATTGGGGATAACTCCAGGGTGGACAGTGCCCTGTAAACTGCCCATCTGCCCCGACCCCCCCGTGGGGGTGCAGGCCTGTGCTTGCGGGGCAGGGGTCCCCACAGGCCCCTGATACAGTACGGGCGGGGCCCCTGACACCCGACGGGCGGGGCCCGTGATACAGTACGGGCGGAGCCCCTGATTCAGGACAGGCGGGGCCCCTCATACAGGACAGGCGGGGCCCCTCATACAGGACAGGTGGTGCGGGCGCGGCGGGCGGAGCGTCACTTGCGGCGGCTGAAGATGCTCTTCTTGCCGGAGCTGCGGTCGGCCGTGCTCAGGCCAATCAGCAGCCGGGCCTTCTCGTCCTCCTCCTGCTGCTGCAGGCCGCCGTCCTTCCCCTCCGCCGCCTTCCCGCGCGACTCCGAGCCCGACGCCGGCTTCAGCCGCAGCTTCTCCTTAATCATCTGCGGAGAGAACGCCGGGCGTCCGGTTACGCTTTCCCGCTCGCCGCCCGGCGCTGCGCCTGGGCTCGCTCGTGTTACGGTCCGCAAATACGCCGTGTCGTTAAAGGGGGAGTTCAGTGCAATTAGTTTAGTCCGTTTAATCAGTGTGTGGTCTAAAGGTCAATAATCCAGTCCAATGGATACAACATGCAAATATGTATCTGTATGGTTATGAAACAAGAGAAAAATATTTATGTAAATATCCATCATCTTAAAGGCGGTCACATTTCTGACTCGATGCTAGTGCCGTTTTTTTCCTCCCGTTTAACATGATGTACAAAGGTTTTGGCACCCTCAACCTCGTTTTATTTTCGTATTAAACACGAGGGCGGATCTTCCACCCTGTCATGAGGAGTAATTACAGAATCTGGTGCCTCTAGCTAGTCTGCTGCAGAGGGTGTGTTACCTGTGCCACCAGCGCCTTGCGGCTGTCCCTCTTCACCGCCATGGCGAAGTCCAGCCAGGTCCACGTGTTATTGTGATACTCCAGACAGGGAAGCACCAGGTTCAGGTCCTTCCAGTCTACACTGCTTTTCTCTCCCTAAAGACACATACACACACACACACACACACACACACACGCACGCACACACACACACAAACACACACGCACACACACAAACACACACATGCACACGCACACAAGCACGCGCACACACACGCACACATCCACGCACTTTAATAAAATACCCAGATGGCTGAAGGCTTTGCTGTAATAAGTGGCTGTAGAGACACCCACCTTGTAACTGACACAGAGGGGAACCTGAGGAATTTTGATGTAGATGAAGGAGTTGTTCATGGCAGCTCTCTCCTTCATCTTATCAATGTCATCCACAGGATGCTAGAGAATTAAAAAAACCGCACCAACTTATTACTTCTGCAATGTAGCCTCAAACAACTGTGTCTCACCGTGACATGGACCAGTATCTCCAAACGTATCCTACAGTACTGTGCACTGACCAGAACACATTGATCTGATGCTGAAATTATTGCGCAGACATTTTAAGCAGAAATGAAGTTGTGTTTAAAAACATGAATGAAATGTAATGAAAATATGAGTAACATAGAAAATTATTAAATTTCTCTCATTTCTGAGCTCTAAGCTGTTCATCACTGGTCACACACTACCTAGCCATTATCAAATACAGTTTTTCTAATGGCCTGTGCTTATTCATCTCATATTTGGCAGGTATGATGTGTGTAGATGAAACCGTGGAAGAGGGAGGAAGCGCACACACCTCGGGAGGCTTCCGGAAGGATCTCCTGACCCCTGCTGTTCGGTTTAACCCCTGTGTGACCCCCTTGCTAGGACCAAGGGCCCCCATAGAGTCCTCAGAAATCTGACGAGGTTTGACCACTTGTATGCCTGCATATGAGAGAGTTAGAGAGAGAGAGACCATTCAACTGTGTTGTACACACACCAACACAATAAGCCCACAAACAAGAACCAAGTCCTACACAACAACACAATAAGCATTACATTACATTACATTACATGGCATTTAGCAGACGCTCTTATCCAGAGCGACGTACAACAAAGTGCAGATCAAACACAAGTACAATAAGCCCACTAACAAGGACCATGTCCTACACAGTAACACAATAAGCCCACAGACAGCTCTACCTGTCGTAACCAGTCTGAATTTGTCCTCTTCATCGCCCACTTCCTCTTCCTCCACATTTCTCCCCGGGAAGAAAAATCCCATCATCCTCTTGAAGAACTGGTACATGAGCTGAATGGTGAGTGGAACCACGTTCACCTGCAGACGTGGGACAGGGGCACGCCGACCATTTTACCACCCACACGCTCACATCTCTGCTCTGCTAATCGGGCATGTTCAGTTGATCCTCACCTCAAAATGCTCCTTGACGGAAATGCCCCCGACGGGCGGGCGGACCTTGCTGAAGATGCGCAGGGCGAGCTGCCGCACCGACTGGCAGGGGCTCTGGGGCCGCAGCACCACCTGGGAAAGAGCACCGTCTTCAGCTGAGTCTGCCCACCCGCACCAACACACACACATACCCAAGTGCGCACACACACACACGAGCAGACACGCTCAGACACACACGCGCGTACACACACGCACAAGCGCGTGCACACACACACAGAAACACACAGACACACGCACACACGAGCAGACACGCTCAGATACACACACGCACACGCGCGCGCACACGCACACACACACGCACACACGCACAGTAGGTTCTTACACAACACATGCCATCTTGGTGATATGAGATGGAAAAGCTGATCTTCTTTGGTGAACCACGACCATCTCACACACGGGCAATGGGCAGTAGAACCGTTTGAAATGGCACACAGACAGTGAGCGATGTGGAAATATGTAATGGCAGTGCACAGCGGGTTGAGTCCTAAATACACACACACACACGAGGGGAACGGAGATGGATTCTGGGGTGGTAGGCATCCGAGTGACCGCAAAATGGTGCCGCAAAATGGTGCAGTTACCGATACTGTACGATACCATACGTACCCTCACATGCTGCGCAAAGAAAACCAAGCACAGAGTTATTCCTTCAGCCAGTCAGACTGCTGCAGTCTGCACTACCAGATAAACTGCAGTGAGACCGGCCATCCCTGGTTATACTATAATGATGCACATTCAGATAAAACTGCATTCAAATGAATGTAAGAAATGCAGATAACCACAAGGCTCACTGAGAAGATCAATACGAGCCACTGGCCTGGTTTCAAAGTCTGACACTATTGTACACAGTCCATGATTCAGCCCATTGACTCCTTCGTTGGCTTCAGTAAGTATGTGGATGTCTAAAATATACTTATACACTAAATATCCCACAATCCTTGCAGGTACTGCCTAGTGACGATGCTCTATTAAATTAAATAGGGATAGATGTCATTTGAGATGTCACTGTATCACTGAAGCACACTGCTGCATGATTACAGGCAACACGGAGGAGATAAAGCAGCAGATCCTCACCCCTGTGAAGCAGGTGAGAGCAGAGACAGGAGCTGGCTTCCTCATGCTCAACGCACTTCCTCTCCCTTCCACAAGGGGGCAGGGCATCTGACATTTCGACATGCCATTACTAGCCCCTAGCTTCTCACGTTCATTCAAACTAAGACCCAGCTAGCTGGCAAATATGGCTAGCTTTCAACATTCATTTTACTTTGACCTAACTGGCTAATATTAGCTTAATTTACTTTTGACATAAAGGACTGCTGGCTATGATTAGGAATAACTGAAACACTGAAAGGTGGTCTAGCAAACCAAATGACCAGATATACTAATGGATAGCCACAAGGGTCTGGATAACAATGTGGATTTCACAAAGCACTTCCTATTTTAAAGTAATCACCATGCTTTACTGATCGTGACAGTATAGAGGACACTGTGTAAACTCCACAAAGCGGTTTGAAATTAGCTAAATGTGTTACAGTAGTTTAGGTGACTGTAAAACAGTGATCAAATGTAACAACCTCAGTTATTTCTATGGCCAGCATTGTTGAACAAATGTTTTTGTTTTTTTTATGTGTTTTTGCATTGAGAAAAATCTTGCATCCATGTGTGATGAATGCATTCATTTAATGCAGGTTTGTGTGCTTTAAATCCTCATACAGAGGCAGAATACAGTATATGGCTTATAGACTGCAGTGGGTATAGACTGTATACCTTATAGACTGCAGTCAGTGTACACTATACCTTATAGGCGGCATTAGGGAGCAGGTTATTCATGGTGAACCAGCCAAGCTCCAGGAGATGCTCTGCAGTGTCATCAGATTTGTTTAGCTGTCGGGAGGAGGGAAAGATGGAGGGAAGGAGGGAAAGATGGAGAGAGAGATTCAATCATTTATTTTCATTTCATTCTCGTTATGTTCTTCACAACTTCAAAAAAAACGTGACATGTTTACTGTAAGTGTTGATATTTCTCTGTGTTTCTATGGACAGTATTACATTGTATTGCTTTGGCAATGTGACTGTAGTTGTCCTGCCAATAAAGTCAAATCCGGGCGGGATAAAATAATGACTTCATACGAGTGATGAAATGGAGCAGGAGAGAGGACAGACAAACTAGTGGGCCAGCTGGGGAGGGCAGCACAGAAGCTCACCTTGCTGTACATGAACCTCTGCAGCTCCAGCTCGGCGATGCCCAGCTGGCCGTCCTCCTCAGTCAGGCACCAGCGCGCCTGGGCGAAGTAGATCTCCGTGCGCCGCACCACGCTCACGTCTTCCGGAGGCTTCCGCAGCTCCAGCTTATTGGCCCGCTGCAGCTGGAAGTCCTTAAAACACCTGGGCGCAGAACCAGGGGGAGCGCGTGAGCGTGCGGAGGGAGGGAAGAGAGGACATGCTGACTACAGGACACCAGCAGGGTCCGTCTTATGCGTGTTATTCTTGTGTAGCTGCCCTGAGGAAGATTCACCTGGGATCCAAATGCACCTTGGTGCAGGTTACACATAGTGTGTAGGCAGGCCATTGTCATGTTTATGAAGCCTAACAAGGAGCAGGTAGTACTACTACTAGTAGTAGTAGTAGTAGTAGTAGAGTAGTAGTTATTTATTACGGTACTTATTAACAATTTTTACAGAATGAATGCACACAGAAATAAAGAATAACAATGTTGACCGAAAAGGTATAGGCTGAAGCTTTAGCTTATTACACCCACCCTTTTTACCTAATATATTCACATATTCAACCTTTTCACTCCTAGGTTTAGTCTATACAAAAGCAAAACATCACAAAAACAAAAACAAAAGCTCAAAACGTTTCATACGGGCGTGAGGGGGAGAGACGGGAGCGGCACCTGATCAGAATGTTGAGCTCTTCGCTCTTCATCTGCAGGTCGGTCTTCTCCTGGTTGAGCTGGTTCTGCAGCTTCAGGTTAATGTCCATCAGCTCGTCCCCTCTCAGGTCCTCAGACTGGGCCTGGGAACATGGCAGACGCGTTCAGTTTGGGGTGAATGCAGCCGGCGTGGGGAGCTGGGAACGGGGGGGGATTAGGAGGTGGTGGGGAGGGGCAGGATGTGGGAGGGGTTTATGGTAGGCTGTGAGGCCTGTAGCCGCAATAATATCCGTACAGCCGTTGGGCCCTTGAGCAAGGCCCTTAACCTCTTTTGCTCCAGGGGAGGATTGTCTGTCTCCTGCTTAGACTAAATCAACTGTAAGTCGCTGTGGATAAAAGCATCTGCCAAATGACATGTAATGTAATGTAATGCTACACATATAGCCAAACATGGCTCAGGCAGTAAGAGCAGTCGTCTGGCAGTCGGAGGGTTGCCGGTTCGTTCCCCCGCCCGGGCTGTGTCGAAGCTCCTGACGAGCTGGTCGATGCCTTGCATGGCAGCCAATCGCCGTTGGTGTGTGTGTGTATGAATGGGTGAATGGAGAAGCATCAATTGTACAGCGCTTTAGATAAAGGCGCTATATAAATGCCTGCCATTTACCATAGCCAAACTCATGTCATGCCAGATATTTATACTGGTCTATGGCCCACCGCGAGGCTGAGGGAGGGGCACTGAGAGGCGGAGGGAGGGGTCTGGGAGGCTCACCCTCATGTTGGAGTAGATCTGTTTCTCCAGGCGGCGGATCTGGGCCACGTGCTGCCGGACGGCCTCCTGCAGGTGCAGGATGCTGCCGCGCTGCTCCTCCGGGTTGCTGGAGATCTCCAGCTGAAAGCGCACGCGCTGCTTCTTCTCACTGTGCTCCTGAGGAACAGCACCCAGCGTGAGGACCACACCTCACCAGAGCTTGTTCTGTCAACAGTGGCACCAGGGCTCTCCGCTTCTACTGAGCATGCTGGTGGGCTATTCCAGGCACCAGTAACTCTTCGCGGGAAAAGAACACTTCCTATTGTCAGAGTGAAATTTACAGCAGTGTGGATGTGAGCGAGCAGCAGCAGGGTGGATGTGAGAGAGGAGCAGTGTGGATGTGAGAGAGGAGCAGCAGTGTGGATGTGAGAGAGCAGCAGCAGCGTGGATGTGAGAGAGCAGCAGCAGGGTGGATGTGAGAGAGGAGCAGCAGTGTGGATGTGAGCGAGCAGCAGTGTGGATGTGAGCGAGCAGGACTCAGACCTTGCGCTTGGGCTCCACGTGCAGCAGCAGATTGTTGACGATGTCCAGGATCATGGCGTACTGCACGGGGTTGGTGGAGATCTCCAGGTCGTGGTGAATGAGGGTGAAGGTGTCCACAGCGCCGGCCTGCTTCTTCAGCAGGTCCTCCTTCTCGTGGCTGTCCCGCAGGTCGGGCGGTTTGATCTGGGTGGCCAGCTCGGGGTCGATGTCGTGGCTGTAGCCGATGTAGTACATGCGACAGTTGCAGCGGGAGATGATGCGCTGCACCTGCTGCGTCTCCTGCACCTGGGACGGCTGGTTCCAGTCTGGGGCGGGGAGAGAAGCACACAGCACTCAGCTCGACCTCCCGCCAACCTCACCCTAAAGATAACACTGTGGTCCTTACTTATGGCTGTGTTACAGCAGTGTAAGAGACCCCGTTCATGGGTCCTTACTTATGGCTGTGTTACAGAAGTGTGTAAGAGACCTTGTTCAGGGTTAAGGGCCTTGCTCAAGGGCCCAACGGCTGTGCGGTCCTTATTGTGGCTACACCAGGATTAGAACCACCGACCATGGTCCTCATTAATGGCTGTGTTACAAAAGTGTGTAAGAGACCCCATTCATGGCCCTTACTAATGACTGTAAGTGTGTAAGAGACCCTGTTCATGGTCCTTACTAATGACTGTAAGTGTGTAAGAGACCCTGTTCATGGTCCTTACTAATGACTGTAAGTGTGTAAGAGACCCCGTTCATGGTCCTTACTAATGACTGTAAGTGTGTAAGAGATCCTGTTCATGGTCCTTACCTGACTGTAAGTGTGTAAGAGACCCCGTTCATGGTCCTTACCTGACTGTAAGTGTGTAAGAGACCCTGTTCATGGTCCTTACTAATGACTGTAAGTGTGTAAGAGACCCTGTTCATGGTCCTTACTAATGACTGTAAGTGTGTAAGAGCGCTGTTCATGGTCCTCACTAATGACTAAGTGTGTAAGAGTGCTCTGATAATGACTGTAAGTGTGTAAGAGCGCTCTGATAATGACTGTAAGTGTGTAAGAGTGCTCTGATAATGACTGTAAGTGTGTAAGAGTGCTCTGATAATGACTGTAAGTGTGTAAGAGTGCTCTGATAATGACTGTAAGTGTGTAAGAGTGCTCTGATAATGACTGTAAGTGTGTAAGAGCGCTCTGATAATGACTGTAAGTGTGTAAGAGCGCTCTGATAATGGCTGTAAGTGTGTAAGAGTGCTCTGATAGTGACTGTAAGTGTGTAAGAGTGCTCTGATAATGACTGTAAGTGTGTAAGAGTGCTCTGATAATGACTGTAAGTGTGTAAGAGCGCTCTGATAATGGCTGTAAGTGTGTAAGAGTGCTCTGATAATGACTGTAAGTGTGTAAGAGTGCTCTGATAATGACTGTAAGTGTGTAAGAGTGCTCTGATAATGACTGTAAGTGTGTAAGAGCGCTCTGATAATGGCTGTAAGTGTGTAAGAGTGCTCTGATAATGACTGTAAGTGTGTAAGAGCGCTCTGATAATGACTGTAAGTGTGTAAGAGCGCTCTGATAGTGACTGTAAGTGTGTAAGAGCGCTCTGATAATGGCTTTAAGTGTGTAAGAGCGCTCTGATAGTGACTGTAAGTGTGTAAGAGCGCTCTGATAATGGCTTTAAGTGTGTAAGAGCGCTCTGATAGTGACTGTAAGTGTGTAAGAGCGCTCTGATAATGGCTTTAAGTGTGTAAGAGCGCTCTGATAATGGCTGTAAGTGTGTAAGAGCGCTCTGATAGTGACTGTAAGTGTGTAAGAGCGCTGTGTACCTGTGGTGGTGCTGACCATGCCCCCCACAGCCTGGCCGCTCTCCATCAGCTCCAGCACAGAGTCCAGGTGGCGCTCCCTGTGCTCCTCGATGTTCTTCACCTGAGGGCACCAACAGCATTTTGTTGTATTTTCTTGCAATATGCAAATTGGGTTCAATGGTAGTACATTTTTGGAATATTTTTAAGCATGAAAAGCACAACACATTCAAATAAACATTCCTACAATGTAAGCATCCAATTCATTACTTACTTCATCTCTACTCAGCTGTTCCTCCACACTATCTCTGCCTGCTGATAAACTACCCAGTGGCTTAGGCCATTCACTTACTGAGCACCACTGAGCACCACAAGCCAAAGACCAAGGTTTGAGCCAAAGCAAAACATCCACACTGCTGTGCTTTGGTATACCAACACTCAACTATTAATTTAATAACAGCCATAGCCATATCTGTGAAAGGTCTTTGTTGAGGGGATATATTTAACGTATTTTTTGTGCGTGGCCTTCTTTGTCATGTAGCAAATTGATTCTGATTCTGAGTATTATAAGGGGGTGCTGGAGCCCACCTCCAGCCACAGCTGCCAGTCTTCCTGCTCGGAGGGGTTGGGCTCCATGGTGGCGAAGTACTGCATGCCGTCCAGCAGGCAGGTCCAGGTGGTCTTCTGCTTGAGCGTGTCGTTGTACCAGGCTGGGTGGTGCTCACACTGCAGCAGCTGGGCCTTGGCTGCAGACACCAGCACACAGCCGGCCGTCTCCGTGCCCCGAAGCATCATCTGAGCACAGGGGGGGGGCACAGGGGTCAGTGCGCTTACTGACACACACTGACCACTTGTGCGCACACACACACACACACACACACACACAGACTGACCAACGTGCACACACTCACAACAATGCACGAACACACACACACACACACACTCACACACACACACACACACACACACACACACACACACACACACACACACACACACACACACACACACACACACACACACAGTGTCCTTGAACAAGACACGAGTAGTGTCTTGACGAACTGATTGGTCCCTTGCATGGCAGCCTATCACTGCTGGTGTGTGAGTGTGTATATGAATGGGTGAATTTCAGGCACCAATTGTAAAGCGCTGTATAAATACAGTCCATTTACCACGCACACACTGTCTAAATACACTGGCCAAGACGCACAAACACACACACAGACACACAAACACGCACACTGATGGGCACACACACTGATTGTCCCACACACGGGGCAGGAGAAGAGCAGCGGGAGCAGGACACACACCTGGCAGTTGACGAGCTCGATGAACCAGTTGTGGTTGTACACATCGCCGGTCTGGCTCGCCGCGATGCCACACAGCTGGTCACTCACTCCAGAGTCCTCCTCGGAGAACACCACAAACTTATCCGTCTCCTCGATCAGCTTCTGGAGCATGGACGTGCCTGCAGGGGGTGGGTGGGCGAGAGAGAGGGAGAGAGAGAGAGAGGGGGGCAGATACAGAGATTGGGAGAGGGATTTACCGCACGTCCTGATACCTAAACTAAAGTAGGCCACTGTCAAGGTTTGATGGACCTGGGGGACGATGTTATGGTTTATGCGTATGTGCGTGACTGTGTATGGGTGCATGCGTGTGTGTGTGTATGGGTGTATACGCGTGTGTGTGAGTGTGTATGGGTGTGCGTGTGTATGGGTGTGAGTGTGTATGGGCGTGAATGTGTATGGGCGTGAATGTGTATGGGAGTGAGTGTGTATGGGAGTGAGTGTGTATGGGAGTGAGTGTGTATGGGAGTAGTGTGTGTGAGTGTGTATGGGTGTGTGTGTGTATGGGAGTAGTGTGTATGGGTGTGTGTGAATGGGAGTAGTGTGTATGGGTGTATGCGCGTGAGTGTGCGTGCAGAGGCACGGTGTCTGCACCTTCGTGGTGGTTCCTCTCCGTGCGGCTGGCGCTGGGGGTGATGGGGGTGGAGGGTGCCGTCGTGGGGGAGTAGTTGGAGAGGGAGCGCTTCAGCTTCTTGGCCTGGATCTGCGTGTCGATCCTCAGGCCCTTCAGCGCCTCGGTGGACAGGTTCCTCTTCAGCACGGCCGCCTTCTTGTAGCCGTCGTACAGGCCGAAGGCGATGTTGCGGTTGGTGGTGGTCCAGGAGGCCCGCAGGTCCACCAGGCACAGCTTGTGGGTGTAGAAGGCGTTCCCCTCCTCCTTCACGTTCACCTCCTGTCAGCACAGCACCTCCTCAACACGACTGACCCACGCGCAAGTACACGCAGTACAAACCCAGCCCGCACAACCCCCAGACCGCACACCGCTGTCTGTGACTGACTCAAGTTATACAGACAAAATGGCGGAAGAGCGGGCTGCATTGACGGTGATTCAGTAAGTACAACCCTGATAAAAGGAGCGGAATCATTTTCTCTACCTAGTACACCGCTTTGACTCCGCAGCTTACAGGAGTTTGTACACTGCTTTGATAATTTACCCCTTTCACTCTGCAGCGTACTGGAGTTTGTACACTGGTTCATCCTGTTTTATGTCGTATGTTTCTATGTTGGTTCAGGTGTATATGCTGGTTCAGGTGTATATGTTGGTGCAGGTGTATATGCTGGTTCAGGTGTATATGCTGGTTATATGCTGGTTCAGGTGTATATGCTGGCTCAGGTGTATATGCTGGTTCAGGTGCATATGTCGGTTCAGGTGTATATGTTGGTTATACGCTGGTGCAGGTGTATATGTTGGTTATATGCTGGTGCAGGTGTATATGCTGGTTCAGGTGTATATGTCGGTGATATGCTGGTTCAGGTGTATATGCTGGTGCAGGTGTATATGTTGGCTATATGCTGGTTCAGGTGTATATACTGGTGCAGGTGTATATGCTGGTTCAGGTGTATATGCTGGTTCAGGTGTATATGCTGGTTCAGGTGTATATGCTGGTTCAGGTATATATGCTGGTTCAGGTGTATATACTGGTTCAGGTGTATATGTTGGTTATATGCTGGTTCAGGTGTATATGCTGGTTCAGGTGTATATGCTGGTTCAGGTGTATATACTGGTTCAGGTGTATATGTTGGTTATATGCTGGTTCAGGTGTATATGCTGGTTCAGGTGTATATGCCGGTTATATGCTGGTGCAGGTGTATATGTTGGTTATATGCTGGTGCAGGTGTATATGTTGGTTATATACTGGTTCAGGTGTATATGTTGGTTATATGCTGGTTCAGGTGTATATGTTGGTTATATGCTGGTTCAGGTATTATGCTGGTGCAGGTGTATATGCTGGTGCTGGTGTATATGCTGGTTCAGGTGTATATGCTGGTTCAGGTATATATGCTGGTTCAGGTGTATATGCTGGTTCAGGTGTATATGCCGGTTCAGGTGTATATGTTGAAGGGGACGTACCTCCTCCACGCGGTTGCTCTGCCTCTGGTAGCTCAGGGAGGACAGGCTGAGCAGGTGGGTCTTCTTCACCTGGGCGTTGATCTGGTGGTCGGCCGTCTCGTCCCACGTGGAGGCCATGAGGTGCACTGTGACCAGGGACAGCTCGCTCACCATCTGCGTCACGTTCCACTCCGAGATCAGCCTCCTCATCACCGTGCCAGCTGATTGGACAGGGACACAGAGAAGATGGGACACTAAGGACTCTGATTGGACAGAAACACAGAAAGGGTGCCTCTAAGTACTCTGATTGGACAGTTTGCGTTTGGCAGGTGTCTCTCACCCTGTGGAATGAGTCTCTGTGCTCCCCGGGTGAAGACGTGTCCTTTGCTGCACTCCACCTGGATTCCTCTCTGCTGGGCGAACGAGGCCCAGTAGTGCACCTGTGTGGGAGGAGCACAGTATCAAACAGGATATGACATCATCGTCCATAGAAGAGCCACACAATACAGGGTACAGGACATGGCTGCAGGGCCTGCTGCTTTTCAGGCTTATTCAGCACTTAGTGTATCAATTAGAGCAGCCGATTACACAGCTAACCCACCGAAACGTGAAAACAAAAAAGCAGCAGATACCGTATCAGACCAGCATGTTGAAGGCCCGGGTGGGGCTGCAGGGTCCCAGGTGGATCAGGGCGGGGCTCACCTGCAGCTGTGGGAAGGCCGCGGTGTAGGACATCTGTTTGTAGTGCTGGCCCAGCTTCTTGCGGACGGGCCGGAGGCTGTGGAACAGCTTGCCCCTGCAGATGGGCCGGGACACGCCGGTCCAGGTGGCCCAGAAGTTCTGCATCCAGCGCAGAGTGCTGCTGTACAGCAGGATCTTGGGCTGGCAGGGCCCTGAGGAGAGAGCGCGCACACAGGCACACACACACACACACGCGCACACACGCGCACACACACACAGGCACACAGGCACACACACATGGACAAGAAGGACACGCAACATATATAATTTTTTTTTACCATCTGCAAGAGAACACGCACAGCACAAAACTGTAATATCCTGCTAAACTGTAATGCGCTGCTAAGACTGAGACAATTTTTTTCCTGATGTACTTGAAAGGAACTACTCCTATTCAATACAAAAAGCATATGTACATTGTAAATTACTGTATGCTCTCTAAGACTTTTCCTCATCCTAGTTTTCGAAGCACATCATCTTTTAAACAACATACGGTATACACAGTCATTTTGCAGCTTCCCTTGCCTCAAACTCCCAGTTCAGTCTGTGTCAGTTGTGTGTCAGTCCGTGTCAGTCGTGTCAGTCTGTGTCAGCCTGTGTCAGTCGTGTCAGTCTGTGTCAGTCTGTGTCAGCCGTGTCAGTCTGTGTCAGCCTGTGTCAGTCGTGTCAGTCTGTGTCAGTCTGTGTCAGTCTGTGTCAGTCGTGTCGGTATGTGTCGGTCTGCGTCGGTCTGCGTCGGTCTGCGTCGGTCTGCGTCAGTCGTGTCAGTCTGTGTCGGTCTGTGTCGGTCTATGTCGGTCTGTGTCGGTCTGTGTCGGTCTGCGTCGGTCTGTGTCAGTCGTGTCAGTCGTGTCAGTCTGTGTCAGTCTATGTCAGTCTATGTCAGTCTATGTCAGTCGTGTCGGTCGGTGTCAGTATGCGGGTGTTCACACGGCACCTCTCTCGGGCTCCCGCGGCTGGTTGAGGTCCATGGTGATGGACAGGTTGAGGTTCTCCGAGCGGAAGGCCCGGTACGAGTCGTGCGGCTGGCCCGAGGTCACGTCCGCCACGTTCTCCACACAGCACAGCGTCACGGCGTGGTGGTCATGCGGGTTGCCGTGACACAACCACTGCAGGTCAAGGGTCATGCACAGGTTCGGCAGGTGGAGGAAGCAGATATCGTCATACCTGAAAGAGTGGGACAAACACAGGTGTGCAGACTTGAAGAGTCGACGCATACAGAGTCAAACATACACCTGTGTAGATTCAGAAGATAACGCAGTGCAGCGGTATAATAAACTGCATCCAGAAAGACAAATTATTAATGAATTCATATTTAACATTTTATAGTTACTATTTCACTCATCATATTACTTAGAAATGTTAACACAAAATAAGAAACCAAGCCGGCACGGGGAAGATCTGGAAGGGAAAGGCGTTCAGAACGGGGGCCCACAGCGCGTACTTGGAGGCTGTCCTGACGTTCACATCCATGTCTCCCTTGAAGACGAACTGTCCCGGGTTCCAGGCGAAGTTCAGCTTGTTCCACTCCCAGTGCATGTTCTCTGTGGTGTTATAGGGGTCCTAGACGGAGAAGGGCAAATTCTCTTTAATCACATGATCACTTCATATAAAATGGGATGAGAAAGCTTCAGTTAGAGAATTAAGTTAATCTCTATTCTCTGCAGCCAACATATTTCCGAGGAGTGTAAATGGCCAAAAGAGTAGAAAACAACTGATTGGATTGATTTATTGGATGTCGATATGACAGTCAACCAGCAGCAAGATCTGGCAGCTTCCATGTGATTGACAAAAACACATCACATGATCACACGAGAGCTGCACTACCTTGCTGTTGGTTGGTTGTCTGACCAACATCCAATACATACCACAGCTGATTGTTTTTTTTCTGGAAGCGTTGCCCCTTAAATTTGCATGTTTACTACTACAGCACCATGTACAATGAAAGAAAAAAGACAGCAAGGTAGGCAATACACCACATGCTGGCAATAACTGTTTTTGCAGCCAAAACATATTTCATAATTATGGAACGAGTACATGGCCCAGATAGTGGTGCCAGGGTCAGAGCAGGTGCTGGTGATGCAGGTGTTGGTGATGCAGGTGTTGGTGACGGAGGTGTTGGTGACGGAGGTGTTGGTGACGGAGGTGTTGGTGAAGCAGGTGTTGGTGACGGAGGTGTTGGTGATGCAGGTGTTGGTGACGCAGGTGTTGGTGACGCAGGTGTTGGTGACGCAGGTGTTGGTGATGCAGGTGTTGGTGATGCAGGTGAACAAACGCAGGCAGGCACCTCACCTCGGTGGCCAGCTGGTGCAGGTTGGCCTGCTCGATGTCCATCACCCAGCAGCCGTGCAGGAGGAGCCGGCTCTTATCCCACCACGCCAGCGGGGGGGAGGGGTCCACCGTGGGCTTCGTCAGCAAGTCCACCACCTGACCAATCAGAGTCCAGGCAGGGTCCCAGCACGGCCCCCACACAATGGTGTACAGGGAAATGTTCGCTGCAGAGGGAGGGGAGTATAGAATGACTCAAACTGTGTGTAGCCACAATATGATCCGCACAGCCGTTGGGCCCTTGAGCAAGGCCCTTAACCCTGCATTGCTCCAGGGGAGGATTGTCTCCTGCTAATCAACTGTACGTCGCTCTGGATAAGAGCGTCTGCCAAACGCCATTAATGTAATGTAATGTGTGACTCAAATCTGGGTCTGTGGATAAACAGACACGCTGGTGCTCACGGGGGGGACACGGACTCACAGTGAAAGTTGTAGTAGAATTTGAGAGGGGGCATGTTCCTGTGGACCGTCACGTCCCCCCAGGGCTGTCCCAGACGCACCACCTGCTTCCTCCGGCCCCGGGACTGTCCGTCCTGCTCCGTCCCGATCAGGTGTCCCGACAGCTCCCAGTCCCGGATCTCAAACAGGTACCGGGGGTAGTCCCGGATCCTCACTGGCCCGAGAGAGGAGAGAGGAGAAGGAGGCGTTAGGGCCAGGGGCCCAAATGTAAGGGGGGTTTGCCTGTATGTTTAGGGCTGGAACAGAATTACACACCAAACACTAACACAGCCTTCATTTACTACAAACTACAAATCAAAGGGTACACACTTACACAGCTTATTACTGAATTACACAAGTCACTCACGCGCCACTGTAACTGCTTATGGTGTGCATGTCACATAAAACATGCACACCAAAGCATATACATTATATTTTTCATTAATGTCATTTGGCTAACGATTTTATTCAAAGTGACTTACACTTGATTAGACTAAGCAGGAGACAATCCTCCCCTGGAGCAACGCAGGGTTAAGGGCCTTGCTCAAGGGCCCAACGGCTGTGCAGATCTTATTGTGGCTACACCGGGGATCGTACCACCGGCCATTTACCTTAACCACTACGCTACAGGGTCATGTACCTTAACCACGACGCTACAGGGTCATGTACCTTAACCACTACGCTACAGGGTCATGCACCTTAACCACGACGCTACAGGGTCATGCACCTTAACCACTACGCTACAGGGTCGTGTACCTTAACCACTACGCTACAGGGTCATGTACCTTAACCACTACGCTACAGGGTCATGTAAAGTACTCATGTACCTTAACCACTATGCTACAGGGTCATGTAAAGTACTCATGTACCTTAACCACTACGCTACAGGGTCATGCACCTTAACCACTACGCTACAGGGTCATGTACCTTAACCACTATGCTACAGGGTCATGTACCTTAACCACTATGTTACAGGGTCATGCACCTTAACCACTACGCTACAGGGTCATGTACCTTAACCACTATGCTACAGGATCATGTAAGGTACTCATGTCCCTTAACCACAACGCTACAGGGTCATGTAAAGTACTCATGTCCCTTAACCACAACGCTACAGGGTCATGTAAGGTACTCATGTACCTTAACCACGACGCTACAGGGTCATGTACCTTAACCACTATGCTACAGGATCATGTACCTTAACCACTATGCTACAGGATCATGTAAGGTACTCATGTCCCTTAACCACAACGCTACAGGGTCATGTAAGGTACTCATGTACCTTAACCACGACGCTACAGGGTCATGTAAGGTACTCATGTACCTTAACCACTACGCTACAGGGTCATGTACCTTACCCACGGCGCTACAGGCCGCCCTACGCCCCCCCAGCGGTGACACGGCGGGACTCACCCAGGAAGGCGGCGAGCCTGAAGCGCACGGCGCGGCCCCACTGGATGACCAGCGGCAGGCCGTCGCGCGGGAAGGGGCTGACCCCGTCCACGCGGCGCAGCTGCTCCCGCACGCGCTCCGGCCCGTGCAGCGAGCCGTCGGCCAGCACCGCCAGCTCCAGCTCCGACACCGTCCAGGTCAGCAGCGACTTGCGCATGGGCGTGTTGGCGTAGAGCCGCCGCGAGCGCTGGATGTAGATCTCGATGTGCTTGCGCTCCAGCGACGTGTACAGCTCCTCGATCTTGCGGGCGGGCAGCAGCTCGCCGTGCTGCTTGCGCAGGTCGGCCACCTTGCGGTCCAGCAGCTGCAGGCGCTTGGCGCTCTCCTTGCTCTCGTCCTTCATCAGCTCGTAGTTGTCGCGCAGCTTGATCTCGAACACGTCGTCCAGGAACACCCAGGAGAACTGGCTGATGCGGAAGAGCAGGTCGGGCGGCAGCGGGGGCTCCGAGGCGGCCCCGGCCCCGGCACCCGCCCCCGCCCCGTGCAGGCTCTTCAGCCACTTCTGCACGTTGATGGCCCGGTCGAAGGTGCCGGAGAAGTTGTACTGGTAGGGGAACTCGACGGACAGGCAGGGGATGGTGAAGACCCAGGCGCGGTTGTGCGCCGTGCCCAGGGAGGGGAAGTGGCTGCGGAAGGCGGTGGTCTCGTCGGGCCAGGGCAGCGCCTGGGCCTCGGCGCCGCGCAGCGTGACGATGTCGTTGCCGTCGAAGTTGAGGACGAGGCGCGGGGCCTGCAGCCGCGTGCTGCCGCCGTGGCGGGCCAGCGTCAGCGCCTCGGCCCGCAGCAGGATGTAGTTCTGCTCCGACACGAAGGCCCGCACCGCCACGCCCGCCAGCAGCACGTCCAGGTTCAGCGTCCGGCCCGGGGCCGCCGCCGTCGCCGTGGGGACGGCCGGCTCCGCCTCCAGCCCCAGGGCGGAGGCCAGGGTGTCCCAGCAGGCCCTGCTCTCCGTGACGTGCTGGTACAGGAACATGTGGTCCGCCGGGGTCCAGTGCATCTCCACCTCCTCCTCACAGCGAAGCTGCTCGCACACACGGGGAGGCAGAGAGAGAGACACCTCATACCTGCTCTGTAATAACCATGCTATAACCATGCTATAACCATGCTATAACCACGCTATAACCACGCTTACTTTCCTGAAGCCTTTACCACCTCATACCTGCTCTGTAATGATCATGCTATAACCACGATTCCACGACACCAGACACCAGAAAGGCCAGAACCAACGCCACACTCCAAATGCAATACTCTCCTCCTTCCATGACTGTTCCTAAATATTTGGACTTAAAATAACTGAATTCTAAAAAAATCTATTCAGTAAAGAAATACAGCCAGTTTGGTCCATTTTCATCACAAAAACCCCCCTGCCAGCCAATAGGAAGCAGGTACTGGCACCCAAGTCTGAACGTGCTGCTCTCCTCAATCAATCAATGATAGAGCACTGTGCACACAGCCTTTACACAAGAATGAAGACAAACATTGACTAGACCGGTAGCATGATGACACGCTCAGGCAAAGAAAGCTGTGGTTAAACATTCAGCGAGAACTCGGGACACCCGACCCGAACCCAAAGCAGTGTGTTCACACGATGCTACATCACCCTGAGCAGGATGGTAACCTGCACACCAGTAACAGGGGGAACAGTACCTCCAGGCCCCAGGCCGTGGCGTGGTAGCTGACAGCCAGCGAGGCCAGGCTGAGGACAGGGTTGGGGGACTGCGCAGCAGGGCAGCAGGGCTCCATGGCCTCCGTCAGCGACTTCACCACGGAGAGCGAGACGCCCTGGAACGAGACGGTGGAGCTTTCCGCCATGCCCAGGGTCTCCACGGCGTCCACCCGCAAGGAGAGAGCACCTGCCGTACCGCAGAGGGGAGAGGGGAGAGGGGGAGGTGGGGAGGTGAGGAAACAGAAGCCTGGAAGAACCCCCCTGAAAGCAGCCGGAGTGCAGCTCACCTGCCACGTTGGAGAGCGTGAACACGTTGACGTCCTCCAGACCCAGCTCCAGCTTGAACAGGACCGAGTGCTGGCCGCAGGAGGCGGGGGAAGCCGCGTCATTGGCCGAGGGGTGAGAAGGGGGCGGCGGGAGGACGTCCGGACCGTTGGCGGCCTTCCTGCCGTCCTGCACGAACAGCGACACCAGGCGGGACAGGCAGAGGGCGCAGGTCTCCGAAACCTCCACCTGCATGCCCTGCAGCTTGGACTCCACGTGGATGCTCTCGGTGGGGAGGGACGAGTCCAGCTGAGACCGGTTACAGCTCCCCTGAGAGACGGGACACTGTCACTGCCGCGGGCTTGGGCTCAGCACAACCACTCAGCACAGCCACAACAAACTGCACACAGTGGATTAATATTCTGCTTCATTAGAAATCCTATCAGTCAAGTGCAAATGGACACTGAAGAGCAATAAAGGCTTTCGGGAGTCTGCCGATGGCTGCTCCGGCCTCCTAGGCACAGAGCTCGTGAAACTGACCCGTTCAACGAACTCATAAACAATTTATATTTACAGTCATTTAATTGTCTGATATCTTAACATGAACTTGCATCTTTGTTCTGAGCTGGGTTTAAGGGCTGTACCCTGGCTCTGGGTGACTGTTAATCTCAGTATCTGAGCTGGGTTTAAGGGCTGTGCCCTGGCTCTGGGTGAGTGTTAGTCTCAGTATCTGAGCTGGGTTTAAGGGCTGTGCTGTGGTGCTGTACCTGCAGGGTGAGAGAGTTCAGGGTGAGGGCCTCGCCCCACACATGCTTGTCGGGGGGGTGCGGTGCTTGCTGAATGTGGGATCCCTGTCCCACACGCCACCAGCAGTGCTCCAGAGAGAGAGAGGCACGCTGGTGCAAGCTCTGGTACCCCAAACTCTCTGCCTCCACGGGGAAGTCCATCAGGTGCTGCAGTTCTGTGGGACACACACACACACACACACACACACACACACACACACACACACACACACACACACACACACACACACACACACACACACACACACACACACACACACACACACACACACACACACACACACACACACACACACACACACACAAAAGCATGCATGGCCACAAGTGCACCACACACATTGGACTGGATTACTGTACAAAACCGGTGACTTTGACTCCAATAATATTACTGTGATTCCACTTGTTGCCAAGACTAAGTATGTATCTTGTTTAAGTTGTTTGCAGTTCCACAGTGTGTGAGTGTGACTCATGGCACAAACATTCATTGTTCCACAGAAAGTAACTGACCTAATCTAATCTTAATGGGCAGGGTTTGGAAAGCCGAATATCTATTGTTAGACTTTCCCTCTCTTTACTTCCTCTTGCAGTACAAAAAGACAGAACGACCCCAAACTACAAATACCCCAGAATACGCACACACAGGTACCTGGTGATCTTGTACCTGTGCTCTCTAAGAGCTGCTCATACCTGTGCTCTCTGTAAGAGTTCTGTACCTGTGCTCTCTGTAAGAGTTCTGTACCTGTGTTCTCTGTAAGAGTTCTGTACCTGTGCTCTCTGTAAGAGTTCTGTACCTGTGTTCTCTGTAAGAGTTCTGTACCTGTGTTCTCTGTAAGAGCTGCTGTACCTGTGTTCTCGGTAAGAGTTCTGTACCTGTGTTCTCTGTAAAAGCTGCTGTACCTGTGTTCTCTGTAAGAGTTCTGTACCGGTGTTCTCTGTAAGAGTTCTGTACCTGTGTTCTCTGTAAGAGTTCTGTACCTGTGTTATCTGTAAGAGTTCTGTACCTGTGTTCTCTGTAAGAGCTGCTGTACCTGTGTTCTCTGTAAGAGTCTGTACCTGCGCTCTCTGTAAGAGCTGCTGTACCTGTGTTCTCTGTAAGAGTCTGTACCTGCACTCTCTGTAAGAGCTGCTGTACCTGTGTTCTCTGTAAAAGCTGCTGTACCTGTGTTCTCTGTAAGAGTTCTGTACCGGTGTTCTCTGTAAGAGTTCTGTACCTGTGTTCTCTGTAAGAGTTCTGTACCTGTGTTATCTGTAAGAGTTCTGTACCTGTGTTCTCTGTAAGAGCTGCTGTACCTGTGTTCTCTGTAAGAGTCTGTACCTGCGCTCTCTGTAAGAGCTGCTGTACCTGTGTTCTCTGTAAGAGTCTGTACCTGCACTCTCTGTAAGAGCTGCTGTACCTGTGTTCTCTGTAAAAGCTGCTGTACCTGTGTTCTCTGTAAGAGTTCTGTACCGGTGTTCTCTGTAAGAGTTCTGTACCTGTGTTCTCTGTAAGAGTTCTGTACCTGTGTTATCTGTAAGAGTTCTGTACCTGTGTTCTCTGTAAGAGCTGCTGTACCTGTGTTCTCTGTAAGAGTCTGTACCTGCGCTCTCTGTAAGAGCTGCTGTACCTGTGTTCTCTGTAAGAGTCTGTACCTGCGCTCTCTGTAAGAGCTGCTGTACCTGTGCTCTCTGTAAGAGCTGCTGTACCTGTGCTGGCTGAAATGAAGCCTATGGCGAAGGGCGGAGTGTCTCCCAGCTGCACAGATACGTTCACGTTGGACACGGAGGAGCTGATAATCACTGGAGCTTCCAGCTGAGGGAAGAGCCTACAGGACAGAACATGAGAGCATTAAACCCACACACACACACAGACACACTGTCACATTAATTTCAGTCATATCAGTGTAAATATGATCATACGTTTTTCTTGGAGTGGCCTTCCGGTGAAATAACTGTTTCCATGGGAACAGATCTAGCCAATGGGTAAATTCTTGGTGACGATAGTGGATAATGCAAGTGTTGACGGTCACCGACCCCGAGATGTCCACCGATGTCACCTGAGGAAGAAGAGGGAGTAACGCTAAGGCTAACCACACAGCCCTGATCATCATACTGAGGGCCACTGCTTATCTGGATTTCACATAGCAGCCCTGGTCCTGGAGAGCCATGGTGTCTGCTGGATTTTATATATTAAAAACAAATTGGTGACCGAGAAAACCAGGGGAGGCATGTTAACTGTAAACATCAGCAGACACTCCAGCTCTCCAGAACCAGGGCCGGGGACCCCAGCAGACCCTGTGGCTCTGCAGGACCAGGGCTGGGGGCCTTGCTTGAATACCTCACCTGTAAGACGGTTCTGAGAGAGTTGAGGCAGAGGATCCTCTGTCGGCTCTGAGAAAGGAGCAGCCCATCTGTGGGGAGAATACACACCTGAACACACCTGTGTGAGGAGCACTCTTAACTAGGGTTGGGTATGGAGAACTGGGTCTGAGTTGGAACCGATTCCAAACCGGTTCATTCATTAAGAAATGAAAACAAATTTCGATATTTGTTTATGGAATCCACAGGCTTTCCCTAAAAGATCTGGGCCCCACACTCACCCTCCAGTTGCAGCTCCAGGCTGCTGTGAGGGAAGCGGAGTTCGGGGGTGAAGCTCCTTAGAGGAAGCTGCTCGTCTTCACGTCCGTAGCCCACCTTCAGAGACTTCAGCGTCCAGTTTAGGTGCCTGCAGGGCGGAAGAGCACGTTCCTTCAGTCTGCCGCTGAACAGTACGCTGCAATATCCCATGACCAGCGTTTCAGGAGGAGAAAGGCCGTCTCAGGGCGTGAGAGCAGGCTCACGTACTGCCCCCTACCGTTTCTGGCTGTGCATGGACAGGGTGACGTTGGTGTTGTCGAACTCGATGCTCATCTTCTGAGGAATGAGCTGATGGAGCCGCTCTATGGTCTTGGTCTGCAGGTAAGCCTCTCCACAGTCTGAGTGCACAGTAGCACAGCGACAGTCAGAAAACACCAGCAGTGATCCTGTAAATACGTAGCCTGTACCAAGTGGCTCTTACCTGTTCGAGCCTGTTTGTGCGTGTGAGCTCACTTGTGCCTGTGTGTGTGTGTCTGTCCCTGTGATTGTGTGCCTGTGTATGTGGATGTCTGCGCATGTGTGTGCGTCTATGTGCTAACCTGTCCCTATATTTCTGTGCTTGTGTATGTGTGTGTGTGTGTGTGTATGTATGTGTGTGCTTGTATGAGTGTGCATGTGTGCCTGTGTACCCACCTGTGCCCGGGTCAGAGCGTGTGTGTGTGTGTGTGCGTGCGTGCATGCGTACCCACCTGTGCCTGGGTCAGAGCGTGTGTGTGTGTGTGTGTGTGTGTGTGTGTGTGTGTGTGTGTGCGTGCGTGTGTACCCACCTGTGTCTGGGTCAGTGTGTGTGTGTGGGTGGGTGTGTGTGTGTGTGTGTGTGTGTGTGTGCGTGCGTGTGTACCCACCTGTGTCTGGGTCAGTGTGTGTGTGTGTGTGTGTGTGTGTGTGTGTGTGCGTGCGTGTGTACCCACCTGTGCCCGGGTCAGAGCGTGTGTGTGTGTGTGTGTGTGTGTGTGTGTGCATGCATGTGTACCCACCTGTGCCTGGGTCAGAGCGTGTGTGTGTGTGTGTGTGTGTGTGTGTGTGTGTGTGTGTGTGTGCGTACGTGTGTACCCACCTGTGTCCGGGTCAGTGTGTGTGTCCTGTGGAGGGGCCGACAGGGGCAGTGTGCTGAGGAACAGGCCTTCGTGCATCTCTGCCAGCAGAGTTCTGACGCAGAGCCCAAACCGGCCGGGCCGCAGGTCCGGAACACTCACGTCCCCCGAGAGAGTCAGGGACAGGGACACCTCCGCCAGACACGTGTCCTGCTGTTAAACACACACCCCTGAAACTTCAGTACCCACAGACACTGATCAGCATTTAAACACACTCCTGAAACTTTGTTAAAACAGAGAGATTGGGAAAGCATTTTCAAGTGAGCCCTGGCATATTAAATTGGGCAGCATTCCATAGCGAGCCATGTTGGACAAGAGCCAGTCCTATATGACAGAGGCCCGAATGAGAGGATGAGGGCACTCAGTCACGTACCCTAATGAAAAGATGAGGTCATTCACTCACGCACCCTAATGAGAGGATGAGGGCACTCAGTCACTTACCAGTCTACTGCTCTTCAGCACTTTGCTGCTCAGCTGACCCACAGAGAACTCCCATGCTAACCTGCAGCAATAAGGAAGTACAGCTCAGACTACAGCACAGCAGGGTGATACCACACTCTCATCAATCAATCTACATGCATCACGCATCAATCTATACCCTCCTCACATTACTTATTAATGTCAATCTACACCATTCAGCCAAAGGCTCCAATCTCACCACAAAACCATCAAATGGTCAGTTAAAAATCGCTTTTTAAATCAAACTCAGTCTAAAGACTGTAGACAGTTCTAAGTGTCAGAGTGAGCAAATAAAAACTGTAATCACTTCTTGCTGTGATGGTCGAGCAGCAGGGTGATCCCGGTGGTAGTCATGTGCCACAGAGACTCGGGCAGAGCCAGGTTCAACACCATCACGTTTATGGAGTTGATGTGAAAGGATATCTGATAGGGAAGAAAGAGCAAACCTCAATCATGGTAACTGCCTGAAACACACCTTGTACACTTCACCTGCCTAAAACAAACATACACATTGCACCTGCCTGAAACACACCTTACACTGCACCTGCCTGAAACACACCTTGTACACTTCACCTCCCTGAAACACACCTTACACATTGCACCTGCCTGTAACACACCTTCCACACATTATACACTGTACCTGCCTTGACAGTAGGTGTCAGTGGTAAAAGCTGCTTTGCAGTTACTTGAAGTGATTATCTGAAGTGAGTTTTGCCAACTGCTCGTCAGAAACTTCTGAAAATTATCTAAAGCATCCTTCAAAGGACATTAAAACTGTCTGGGTCAATGAAAAACATTAAACAAATTGAACTAATGTTTTAAAAAAAAAATAATAATAATAATGATAATTAACTATTAAACTGAACTGTCACTTTAAGAGCTTAAGGCAACTATATCTGGGCTGACATCCTCCGTACATGAGACAGGAAACACAACACAGCCGGGCTGATCGGCAGCTTCCTCAGCTCTCCGCCGTGATCCCGGGGCACTCGGGGCCTCAGGGGCTCCTGCAGATCCACTCGAACCCGAGTCTCTCCCACACACAGCGCAAGGTAACGGCTGAAAGGACGCAAATCACAAGGCTTACAGGCAACATCAGGGACAGTAACGTCAGCCAACGTTGACAACTTCATGCAGAGGAAAAAGTCCATCTCTTGCTTATGCTTACAAAATGCTTACGCTTACAATTGTGAGTTTCCAAACTGTATAGGGGCTAAAGTATACTTGTATATTCACCTTTAACTGGACAATTAAACCACTTGAAGTAAAATCTAGCATACAAGTAGTTGTGCAAAATAATGACCATAAGCTGTACATAAAATAAATTATAACTAATACATAAATATTTGCCTCCTGTCCAGTACTAAAGAAAAAGTAGTGCACATTGATAAACTCAAATTAGGTGACTTGGGAGAATTTTACAGTCTGAGTAATGGGTGCCCGATAAAGTTCAAGAGCTCTGCTGACAGGGATGTGAAGAGAATTTGCACAAACAGAGCAGACACTCTAAGGTCATACACAAGCGCTATACTGTACTGTAATGTGGAATAATGGATTCTGTTCCACTATCTTTTCTCATACTCACGGCAAATCCTGGTTGAACAATTTGCTCGAGATCCATATCCTATCAATCTCCTACATGACCAAGAAAAAACATGAAGGGTTATTTTAAACACTCAGTGCAGAAAAAGGGTTGTTTACAATATAAAAAGACAGGGCATGTTTACTAGACATGAACTGCACAATTACTTTCTAAACAGAACGAATAAATGAATAATGATTTAGAGAAGTAATATTTCATTGCTAGAATTAGTTATGACCCAGCACTGGACACTTGCAAGTAATCTCAGGACAGTTATATCCTAATTTTCCACATTTCATTAGAAGTGGTTGCAGACTGTGCACACATTACTGTGTGTCTTGGAGTTGAATGAATTTGGAGATTCCACTCTTCCATCAATCTCATTAAGCTTAGAAAGTGCTCACACCTATGGTACAGTTTGCCTTAGACCTGCACTCAGGTGTGTGCATGTGACATGCTTCCACCTCAGGAGCCTACATTAAGCTTTTAAGGCGTGAGCTCACTTAGTCAGCAGAAGGCAAATGAGGTCCAAATTTCACACTAACACTGAAAAGGTGTATAAGTTAAAGTCCTTAACAACACTACATGCCAAAAGCCAGGAGTGCCACATGACCAGAATTACTGAGGCTTGTTAGAAATGGTAAATAAATGATTCTTTATATTGCTGATTCAGAAATGGATAAAACGGTGAGGTATGTCTGACTGACACTCACCAAAGTATGCTGGGGTTGGAACTGGACACTGATTCCTCTGACTGTGAAGAAACCCACTGATCTGATCTTCAGTTCAGCATTGAGGTTGTTGTGGAAGAACCGCACAGCCAGGCTACATACAAACCATCTGACAACAAGCAGAGAAAAAAAGTACACTGTGAAGTGCATCGTGGTAGCTGCTAGAAAAGGTGACTAGGTGTCACACCTAATGAGAAAGACTAAGATACTATAACAACAAAGTGTTTGCGCCAAGTACGATTAGACTTAGTCTAAATGGACTGTTAGCAGTACTGATCTGCCATTCCTGCTACTTAATCTTCTTTCAAACATGGGACATTTAGTCTTCGTGACATGTACAGCTATTTCTGACAATATGGCTTGAGAGGGTAAATAATCCATCTCAACAACAAAAGCCGCCAATTAAGAAAAATATAACTTCTTGTTCAAAGTATGGTATTACAGATGTGGTTAAAACAAAAACTAGCATACACTGGCGGTACCCAGGACCTGAGGTTGAGAACCACTGGTGGGGCAGGGACGGGTTCTTACCTGAACAGGATAAGCGATAAAACGCCGAGGAGCAAAAGCGCCAGGAAGGCGATGAGAAGAGGTGACATGCTGGTCCTGTGCAGAGCCTGAGCTCAAACGCAATGGATAGCGAGATATGTATGTCACAACGCTAACGTTTGCTAGCTGTCATTTCGTGTCGTTTATAATGATTTGTTCAATGTTCAAGTTAGCTAGTCTCCATAGCTACTGTTATCCTCAGATATCTGTGATATAGCAAGCAACAGTTGTCCATCTTAACATCATAGCTGTTCAGTCAACATTGCAGTCTTTCTGAAAACAATCCACTAAATCTGCACCAACATGTAGGCTACAATTCATACATTTCGCATCAAAGATTACTCAATGTGTGCTAGTTAGGCAAGATACTGCAAATTATCTTGTCACACCCATTGAAAAAGAGCTAACGTGAACGTCACCAACCACAAGCTAATTGCTTCCACTTGGCAAACAAGTAACATTAGGAAGCTAGCTGACAACCTCAGCTCCCGCAACGTTAAATAACGTTACGTGGCTTTGACAACGGTTAGCGATATAGCTAGCTAGCTACGTTAGGCTAAGTAGCAAAATGCACAGCTAACTGAACTGACAGATTCATATGTTACTTCGCTATATCTAAGTTTAACGATATAGCTAACGTTAGCTATACATAGTTCCGCAAAACAAGCTAAAATAACGGTAACTAAACAACCAACTGCAGACAAGAGTTGCATTGATTTGTTCCCTGGTTGCCGTAGTTGGCAAGCTAGCTATGCTTTCCAAGTTAGGGCTAGTTAACATTTGCTAAGTTATGCATGTACACAAGCGTTCAAATATCATCGTTACTGGCTAGCTTCATTAAATATTGGGCTGACCGGTATATGACACATCCACCTAGGCTGCCAGCAAACCACCCATCCGGTCAAGCCTGCTGCTAGCTAACTCGCTAGTTGATAAGCTAACTAAACTCATACAGAGGTGCAGTACGCCTGTATTCTAGATAGCTAGTCAACATTAGCTGTAATAAATTCTGGTCCAAGTTCGGCAAGCCAGTCAACATAGCTAACGTTAATTACATGCTTCAGAAACGAGTTGGCTGCTGGCTAAACTTCATACCTCAGCCAGCTTCATTTTAACAGATTTTGTGTAAAGTTATATGCAATTTAATTTAGCTAGCCAGCTAGCTAACGCTAGGTGTGAGGCTAGAAAGCCTATGTAGCTAGCCTAACGTTAGGCAAGCCCACCGCGTAAATTACCTTAGGCTACGTTAGTCTACCAGCTGGTAGGTAAATTCCGGCAGTGGCACATTCTGAATACGCATGTTTGAGAAAAACATCCCCTTTTCGGTGCTCCCGTCCAGCGGGGTCTCCTAATCCGAGCGCTCAAAGGTATTTTCCTCCACAAACGCAACTAACGGTGAAGAATGCAAGACGGCTAACCACGTAGTTAGCTTGCTGCTAGCTAAAGAAAGTAGCATCAACTATGTCCGGCTGTTGTGAAGCTACAGATGCATAACCACTCAAAACTTTCCCGGAGTTCAGAGGCCATATAGAAGGAACGCAACCTTCTAGAATTACCCAATATATACATTGCATGCATTTAGTGAACCCAATTTATGTGAAACTAATGTAGCTAATGTTATCTTACAATCTGTATGTAAAGTTACCAAATCAGTAGTTGTATATACAGTCTTGAAAAAAGCTGAATATTATGCCTGTCTTTTTTAGCCCCTACATTATGGTTTTGTCCCTGTTCTGGGTCATTGTCCTGATGAAAACTGAATTTTCATTTCCATGTAAATTTAGGCAATTAACATGTGCTCTTATCTAGAATCACCTGCCCATCAAGAAGGCACCATCTGATCAACTACTTCCTTATCACTGACATGACCTTGCTCAAAGTGAAATTCAGTGACTAGTAATGTTTTTATACACTCCTGGGCTGTGCTTGTTTTGGCAGCTCCTTGATCTTTGTTGTTGAACCTTTGCTTGAAATGCACTGACTGATGGATCTCAAAGAGACATGCAATATTTATTCATTTATTCATGCAGGACCATAATTACGAATCAGTTCAAAAGAAGAAAAGACACTTTCACAATATTAATGCTCCCAAAAGAAACTTTATTGTTGACAAGGTTTTGATGCAATCTTTATCAGGTCTGTTTGGTCTGGCTGTGGACATTTGTAACACAAGTTAGATCAATGTCATGATATGTCCACAAATCTGGGCCAGAGCGTACAAGCCCTCTCTTAGACTGAAAAAGAACAATTATCACATGTTTGTCCTGCTAATCCAGAGTGGTAGTCACCACTGAAATACACTCAGACAGGCTCAGCAATGGCACTATCCCACCAACATTAATGGCATATCATTACTGTAATAAATAAGCTGGCGAAAACAACCATTTCATTTCCATCTATGAAGTTTTTAACCCAGTTTTTTTAAGTTCATTCGTTCAAATATCATTCAATAACATAAACAATTCATTGAGATGAATCTCCCCTAATCCTTTTCTGTGCCAAGCATTTTTGCATGACAAAGGATTTCTGAAGTGAACAGACAACATCAGCAGTGCAACTCCAATCTCAAACCATTAATCATGTTTCACATGATTTGAACATTCTACTTTCCATCTACATGAAAAGTGTGTGTGTGTGTGTGTGTGTGTGTGTGTGTGTTGGGGGTAGTATTTTGAAGAGGTTTAAGCAGTGGCGCACTGCATCCCCTACTCTGATTTTGCTTCACCAGTGCTGTCAGTGTTCTGGAATGGACAGTGCTATGATGTGGGGAAGCCCTGCATACTGCATACTCAGGAAGGCACGGTCAGTCTTCTGCACTTCGCCGCGCGCTCACGCTGTGGCCTTCTGCTTATTGTGCTTGGCGAACCACTCGTCACTCTTGTCTGCTGCCATGGCCTGTAAAGGGAGGACATGTAACATATAAACACAAGGGACAGTTGTGTTAGTCTGCACATACTGTATGCGCTTCAGAAGGATTCTGCCCACTACATCACAGGCATTTGGCGTTTGGAGTGGGAGGTAAATAGTCATACACCACAAATGAGAAAACGTAGGATCAACTGCAAACTAGTTAGGGGAAATACTACACAACAGCAAGATGTACAACTTAGCAAAATAACAAGATTGCAATAAATAAGTACTTTTATTTTTTTCCTCAAAGATATACAGAGCCACACAGCTAATCAGCTGAGCAGTTAGGCCCTAGGACTCATGATAAGGAGGGTTACGTTCAATTCTGTTTCAGTTCAGGAAATGAATTACATTTACATAAGATTTTAGATATTTAGCAGACACTGGTCCTGAGCATCTTACACAGGTTACTTCATTTTGGACAAAGTCTATATACAGTATACAGCTGGATATTTACTGAAATAACTCAGGTACAGTAACTTGGTGAAAGGGACAACTAGCACAGCTAGCACATGAGCACATTTTGATTGGGACATACCATTTCACTGAGAAACACCGCCCATTTTAACCGATTTAAATCAAATAAAGCAGTCTTAAATGCCATTTCACTGGACATCACTGATCCAATTATTTGTTTAGTCGTTTACAATAAATATGCCTCCCCAATTACAGCAGTCTGGTCAACCTCTACGTATGACCAATGCTCTTTTGCATAAGATATTCAGTGCAGTACATGAAAATACAAATGATGAAAATACAACACTCACATTATCCAGTAGTGTCTCTCCATCAGGGTCCATCACAGAGAGCTGCCTGAATGCTTCATCGCCCACAAAGCAGATCTCATGGTCATCCTAGACCACAGAGAAGATGCAAATGTCTCCACTTTCACACTGCAGGATGCTTGAAATACAATGCATCTCCAACATTACATTACATTATTGGCATTTGGCAGACGCTCTTATCCAGAGCGACGTACAGTTGATTAGACTAAGCAGGAGACAATCCTCCCCTGGAGCAATGCAGGGTTAGGGGCCTTGCTCAAGGGCCCAACGGCTGTGCGGATGTTATTGTGGCTACACCGGGGATCGAACCACCAACCTTGGGTGTCCCAGTCATGTACCTTAACCACTACGCTACAGGCCGCACATTACATATGACAGCACTCACCGGATCAGCCAGTATGACCACTTCAACAGTGGCCTTGCCAGGAGTGTCCAGACTGACGAGCGGTGTGAGAATCTTCTGGTTCTCCTTCTTCATGACAGCCTCAATATCACGCAACTGAGGCAAAAATGACCATTCAAAATGAGTCACGCTTAGAAGGTGAGATCTGAAGGCTGCAGCAGAACCATTATTTGTTATTAGGGTTGGATGCAATTACTCATGATGTGTTCTCTATGGTCGCCCAGAGGACTTGGGCACCACTTATAAATGCAGTGTTCCTTATTCAAGATCCTTAGCAGGTATGTGCTGTTCGGTTGCCACACACATTTCAAATGATTCCATTGAATATATATATATATATTGATGATGCATTAATGACTTATTGAGTGAAGTAATCAGAAATACAAATTGATATTGATACTCATAAAACTGCTAAAAATGTAAAGGAAGTGGGCTAGGGGGTGGAATTCAGTTAAAAAATGAAACTATCATAAATCTCAGGGTCCTTTGTGAAGAAGTCCTGCTCATGTGAATTTTCCTGTCCACCTTCCTCACCTGTTGACGAGGGCAGGAGAACGCTATGCGACCAAACGCGGTGCCGTGATCCACTGTCCCACCAATGTCCTGAAGTTCCAGCTTACACTGCCAGCAGTGACACACGATTTAGAATACAGATTCAGAGTCGCACGCATATTCAACACGCTTCACACATACTTCTCACCCTCTCTGCCAGACCTGATTGTTGGCGAATCCCAGGAGCACAGTTTTCTTCTCTGCGTTTTTCTCCAGCACTTGCATCCCGAGCAGCGAGGACCAGTAGTGCGTGGAGCGGGGCAGGTCTGAAACAGCCAAGGACACCTTCTGCACGGGATCTAGGATGAAGTGACCACAGTGAGAGGGAAAAAAAACCAAAAAAAAACTGAGCACTGATCCTTGTTAACAGCAACTACAGCGGCTGGGAGACAAGGAGACTAGTCAGAATTGACCTTCACGCGACCTCAGACTGGGCACCTACAAGCATACAGCCAAGACGATGCTGAAGTGGCTTCAGGACAAGTCACTGACTGTCCTTGAGTGGCCCAGCCACTCCACAGAGATCTGTGGAGAGACCTGAAGATGGCAGTTCAGATGCTTCCCATCCAATCTGATGGATTAAGGGTCTGAATACTTATATAATGAGAGATTTCAGTTTTTGATTTTTAATACATTTGCAAAAATGTCAAAAAACATGTTTTCACTTTATCATTGTGGGTTATTGAGTGTAGATTGATGGGCAAAAATAAATGTACAACATAAAGTGTACAAAAAGTGAAGGGGACTGAATACTTTCTGAAGCCACTGTATATTGGAGTAATCATGTTACTGACAAACAAGCTAGTTCAACAGACTTGAATTAAACAACTCCAAACAAGTGTATTCATTCATCCAAAGGAGCAAAATGTGTAGATATGATGATCACTGCTCCACACAAAGCTGCTCGAAACACCATTTACCCAGAATTCACCTTCACTGGGCTGCTGTTTGTCCAGTAGGTAGAAATGGTAG
This sequence comes from Conger conger, assembly GCF_963514075.1. Taxonomy (NCBI): domain Eukaryota; kingdom Metazoa; phylum Chordata; class Actinopteri; order Anguilliformes; family Congridae; genus Conger; species Conger conger. Next base: position 7,863,094 of record NC_083772.1, read on the forward strand.
CCCCCAGGGGCCTCTGCCAGGTAGATTCCCTCTCCAGCTTCAGAAAGGGGCCATCCCAGTCTCCTAGCATTGCTCACTGCCCGGCTGGACTGCAGGGTCAAGCCCTGAGCAAACAGAGCAAACGTCATCAGCTTTTCCAAAACTTTTACTACAATCTGAGCAGTAAGCAAACAGTTTATTTCTATCTGGGCGTAAGCGTATTATTTATCTGCTAGGTCATTGTGGTAAACACATCTTCCCAATTTTCCTATTTCCTGTTAAGCCTGTAAAACTTGAACAACTAAAACAGAACTGAATCATTTTTAGAATATTACTTGCTTTCCCAGTGTTTTTATCACCCAATGAGCTATCAAATAGATAATTTTATTTATATGTTGCCATTGTAATATCTAGCTCAGTAATCTGGCTAAAAGTATTTACTCATTAATGAGAGCAATCTCTGCAATTAAATTGGTTTCTTACAGGTTTATCACAAAGATTCCTTGGTTTCTACAGCAATGACACACACATGCACACAGATAAGTTACCCAACTGCACACCACATCATACAGTTTAATGGAATATTGTTTGTAATATAATTTAAGATTACTTGTGCATGACCAGTTTTTGTCATTGTAACATTTATTTCCACAGCTGTCAAATTCATCCCTCCAGGCTTACTGTAATTTCTATTATGAAAGACAGTAACATATTTCCCTCACTACTTGTCAATCAAACACGTGTATACAGTACAGGTTATAAGAATGATTACAATGGCAACCAAGGGTCAAAAAGTGATTAGGCTACTTATATCTGCAATAACAATGTATATTCAAGCGCAACGTGATGACAACGTCCCATATCAATCTTCGCACTCACCAGGAAATCGTTGCCAAGACGATACTCCCCTACACCATAGTTGTACGTCAACTCTGCCACAAAATGATCATCCTCTGCTCCGAAACCCACCATGGTCTTGCTCCATTTCCCATCATATGGACTAACCAGACGGACAGACACTGGTTAATGACACCACAAGACAGCACCTCAACTTTAAATATATAATATTCGTTTTTATGTTTTATTAGCTACACTAATGGAAAGCTTACCCATTGCATGAAGCTTTGCAGCCCTCTTCAAATTCCTCATGACGTAATATCTGCAAGGAGATGACATAACGTTTGACACGTTGACCGCGTTTAACTAGATACTGTTGTAATCTTAGAGGGTAGATCAGTCTTCCATCCCCTGGGTACACAGTTAACTTAGTACTAGTAGTATGCAAGTATTTTGCTAACCTAGCTAGCCTACATATTTACTTGTATTGTACGTTAAGCCTACAAGTATGATAAATCGATAAAATGTACGTATCTACAATCAACGCAAGTAATGTTAAGTAAGGTTAGCTACCGCGGCCTAAACGTGCACAGTAATTCGTTCTCATCGTTGTGATCAGAAAAAGCTGAACAAGGTTTCATTTTCTTATCTTACTCGCATGCCAAGAACATCGCGATAGAAGGTGGCGGTCTTGGCTCTATCGCCCACTTTGAAAACGAAGTGAAGGGCTCTTTTTAGCGACATTATCGATAAATTAGTTCAGCGAGCCGTCAGTGGAGATGAAAAACGCACTAGCATGAAACTGACAGAACGGTTCCTACGGTGAAACTACTCCGTCCTCCGAGTCTGTCTATCGCTTGCTCTGTTCTCGATTATTATACAACTAATACGTTTCAATCCATTTTTTTGTCACAACGCATTTAATGTCCATTGTTTACATGTTAGTTCTACTTTTTATTTCTGACTAAAATCATAAGGAAAATATTTGACTGTGCCTTTGGCAAAATAATAAACGGGAGTAATTCCTGTTCGAATAATATGTGTGCAGCTAGCGAGCCTTGAATGTGTAATTTACAGCACAGATATTTACAGCACAGCCAATCGCCGTCGGTGTGTGAGTGTGTGTATGAATGGGTGAATGAGTCTGTACTGTGCAATGACAATAAAGCCATTCTATTCTATTCAAAAAATAAATAAAAAAGAGAAGCATCAATTGTACAGTGCTTTGGGTAAAGGCGCTATATAAATGCCAACCATTTACCAGATATAATGCATAACAAAGATGGTCAACTCATATGTTCTATCCGTCAAAGAGGTCGAACACTGAACTGTGTCATGAGGTCGAGTCAGTGTGAAACCGACAATATAGCCACCACAGACAGGAAAATAGGAAACCGCAAAATTATAGGAAGTACATTTTCTCCAGCCTTGTCACAAGTGAGTTTTTTTTCTCACGGACTGAACAAATTATTTTAAATGATACGAGCACCGGCATACATGGCACGTCCACATACAATTATTAAGGATAGTTGTTTATGAAGATTGTATAATAACTTGATTTAATTAAGTATTTAACGGCATTTAGCCTAATACCAGGCTGTAGTAGTTCCGATTTATATTATGCGGACTAACAGTTTTTAATCAGTGGTCTGCGGCCAATGTTTAATACAATATGCATAAAATAAGAGAATGATCAGATGTATTTGACATTTTTTTATTAAAAATCAAACATTAAGTCCATAATAAATAAATGTACTAATTAGATGCCATTTTAAATAAATGTTTTCAGCTGTGTTTTAAGACTGACACCTGCAAATATGGCAAACTGTATCGTGGTAGTGTTCCTCAGCTCTGGGGCATGAAAACTAAATGCTAACTCTCCACTCCTTTTATACTTTACTTTACTTGACAGCTGACTCTCCTCGCGTTCACCATTCCTCCCTCCACTGGAATTACATGGTACTGCATGTGGTGAAACATATGTAGGAATAGATGCCATGCATTTTTGCACTTTCTTTTTTTATATATTAAAAATGATCTGGGTCCTGGAGAACCTGTTAAGATAGACCATGAACACCAGTACATACCAAGATATTTAAATAACAAAACAATGCACCTCCCCCCTCCCAATGAGCTGGCAATATTTCCATTTTCATTGAAAAATGTAACTTTTGAATGCAATTCACTAATGATTATCTGCTTGTAAAAGTACACATATCATATAATGAAATATTAAGACAGGTTTATACAGTTTAAAGCATTTTTAATCAGGAAAAAAATTGTTTAAGCAGGTGGCTGATCGGTGTAAATTAGGGGGGAGAGGGGAATTGTGAGAGGGGGCCGATAATCTCAGAAATGGAATAAATGTGGTTGGCAGTTCAGAGACAGAAATATTTAACCCGCAGAGAGATAGGAAAAAAACAGGAACTGTGAACAAACACTTTTCCAACACTTGAAAATAATTGGATTGTAAAAATTATTTTTGTGCTGTCAGAAACATACAATATTTTCCATTGGGACCTTCACAGAAAATCCTTTTAACACTCAGGGTTGAGTGGCAGTTCTGGCATAACACATTTACATTATTTGACACATTTAAATATAGAATTGTAGAGAACAAGAACACTCTGCATTACAACAAATTGTCAATTGGCTCATGGCTCAGGCAGTAAGAGCTGTTGTCTGGCAGTTGGAGGGTTGCCGGTTCGATGCCCCGCCCGGGCTGTGTTGAAGTGTCCCTGAGCAAGACACCAAACCCCCCAATGCTCCTGATGAGCTAGTTGGTGCCTTGCATGGCTGCCAATCGCCGTTGGTGTGTGAGTGTGTGTATGAATGGGTGAATGAGAAGCATCAATTGTACAGCGCTTTGGATAAAGGCGCTATATAAATTCCAACCATTTACCATTTCAATTGTAATACGATAATGTTCTAAGAATGTCAGACAACTATGAATGTGGTTATTTTAAATAGGAAACTATAAGTCTTGTCATTTTGTCTCAGTAACAAACTCTTTAACAATTTTAAATACAGACCTTGACTTAGAACTTTCTTTAGTGACTTAAATTGACTTGTTGGCAGGTCAGAACATGAATTTGAAAAGAGTCTGGCCATCAAATGAAATATTTAATTTAATATTTAAAATTGATCTTTGCCAAGCTGTGTGGTTTTCATGTGGAAAAGAAGAACTTCATGGGCTCGTGGGTGTCTACGTCACTACAGAGGCACTTGCAGGGAGAGGATGGGTGTAAAAGTGGCCCACTTCATCAGTCAGGACAGAGTGGGTACAGAAGAGGGGATGAGAGGTGAGGGGTACCCCATCCCCCCGCTCTCTCTCTCTCTTGCATTCTCCCTCTCACTCCTCAGATTGGTTCAGGCTTGAGCATCTCTGCGAGGAAGTCAGCCACAAACTGCTCCACGACGGCGGGCGTGATCTCCTCCACGTCGCGCACGTACTTGGCCCGGGCCGACATGTCCAGGACGGTGAGCAGTGGCGCCGCCTCTGGCAGGTTGGTGTAATCGCGCAGCGAGTCGCTCACGTCGTCCTGCGCCGACACAGGACAGTCGGGGAACGCGCACAGAGAACGGAGACAATGCACACGCTGAGAATACACGGATGATGCACACAGCACACACACACACACACACACACAACAGAGAATACACACAGCAAACACACACACACACACACACACACACACAGAACAGAGAATACACACAGCAAACACACACACACACACACAACAGAGAATACACACAGCAAACACACACACACAGAGAACAGAGAATACACACAGCAAACACACACACACACACACACACAGAACAGAGAATACACACAGCAAACACACACACACACACACACAGAACAGAGAATACACACAGCAAACACACACACACACACACAGAACAGAGAATACACACAGCAAACACACACACACACACAGAACAGAGTATACACACAGCAAACACACACACACACACACACACAGAACAGAGAATACACACAGCAAACACACACACACACACACACACAGAACAGAGAATACACACAGCAAACACACACACACACACAGAACAGAGAATACACACAGCAAACACACACACACACACACAGAACAGAGAATACACACAGCAAACACACACACACACACACACACACACACACACACAGAACAGAGAATACACACAGCAAACACACACAGAGAGAACAGAGAATTCACACAGACACCAGATTCCCACCATCATCGCTTCAATTGATCCCGGGAAGCTCAAAATCACAGAGAAGAAGAGAAGGAACGCCCAGACTGGGAAGAATGGTTCAATAAGAATAAGAAACAGCTCTGTGACAGATGACATACGGACAGGATTACTGCAGCATATACACCCTAATAACCAGAAGGTGGCAGTGTCACATAGACATTGGCCATGATTTCGGTCCTCTGTATAGTGTCAGGAAATAGGCAATGATTTTAATAACAGGGCAGCACTGCAGCAGTGGATTATAATGTGTAGGGAACAGGGCATGTATATAAAAGGTTGCAGGTTCCAGGTACCAGGGTTACCAGGTAGAACACTGTCCTTTTGTGACCCTTGAGTGACTTATTTCACTTGAATGGCGTCAGTATACATCCAGCTGCATCAGTGGATATTTGTAAAAATAAAGTTGCACAACACAATAAGAGGGTCAGTTAAATGCCTGGAATGTAAACTGTACAGTCCATCAAACCCTTGACACTGATTTGTATGCTTAACCTCTTTTTGAGTCTAAAACATACAATGCAATGACCTACAAACTGGTGGCGCTACCCATCCTGCCAATCGCTGATTGGTCTCATGCAAACTTCCTGTGAATTTAAGCAAACCAACCGGCATTTGTACATTTTTATTAAACTATATCTATCACTTGAATAATCACCAGTAATTAAGCATTTACTTGCAGCAACACACATTTTTAGTCTACGACATGGCGAATAACATTAGAACTGCCACAAAAACAAACCTTTAGACAAAGAAATATAGCTGAATAGGTGGGTCTGTCTCAGGTATTTAAAGCATAACGTCTCGCCTCGCCTCGCTCATAATAAGCAAGGTGTCCAGAATACATTTATCTTTTCCTCCATTAAGGCAGGACCTGATTCCAGACCAGCTTGCACACTGAACAGTGCTTGGGTCTGTGTGGGTTTGTGAAGCCTCTCGCTATATGACAGTGTGTCAGTCCAGCTGTCTGTCGCTGCTTTCTTCAGCAGGCAGGTGGCTGTGAAGTTAAGCATTATGCGGGCAGGAGAAGAGAGAGAGAGAGAGGAGGTGACAGCAGGAGGTGGAAGCAGCTAATGCAGAGATTATGGCTCCACAGGATGGGAACAGGAAGCCAGGAACAGTAGGAACGTAGTTTGTTTTTTGTCAAAACAATGGCTATTCCTGGGATCAGAAGGTCTGCAGCTTCACAGCATTGTTTCCTGTTTTATTTTATTAGTACACCATGACATTGGACATTTATGGGGCTGTAATTCCTACATGGTTCAACCAATATGGATATTGATGCCCTGAAATTAAAGCTGACAGTATTTTAAACACATATTCATTGTTTAATTTGAAATTCAAACATCTTAACCTGCTTATCCTGAACAGGGTCGCAGGGGGGCTGGAGCCTATCCCAGCGAAAGGCAGGAATAAACCCTGGACCCTCACACACTCATACCTATGGGCAATTTAGACTCTCCAATCTCCAATCAGCCTAACCTGCATGTCTTTGGACTGTGGGAGGAAACTGGAGTACCCGGAGGAAACCCACGCAAACACGGGGAGAACATGCAAAGGCAACATGCAAAGGCCCCGGCCAACTGGGATTCAAACCCAGGACCTCCTTGCTGTGAGGCGGCAGTGCTACCCACTGCACCATCTGTGCCTCCAGTGCATAACCAAAACAACACAAATTGTATCACTGCAACAAGGTGAAGTCCAAGACTGCCCACGTGCCAACTGCTTACAAGTTCATTAGACATGCCCAAATCTGTTTTGCATGTTAGAAAATCTAAAATGCAATCGATATGACATGACATGACACAAACAGTGTTGTGTTAACATTAATTTACGCTAGCCTATGAAGTTAACTAGCTAGCTAGGTAGTGAGAGAAACAGCTGGTGATAGATAGAAATATGGTAGCTGGTTGACCAGTTCAGACCAGCTCCATAAGGGTAAGGGTAACCAGATGGATCTACAGAATGATCACATATGGACACACATGCACTCACACACACACACACACACACACACACACACACACAGACACACACAAATGCACACACATGTACACACACACATAGACACACCTCTCCAGCCACAAAAAACAGTAGTGGTGTCTCCTCCTCCTTCGTTTTGTATTTAGCCATGATCTTCTCAGCGATTGGCTGGATCAGCTCTCTGGCCAGCTGTAGCTCCTCCTTCTCTTCTGCATCTTAGGGAGAGGTAGACAGGAGTGAAGTGAACCAACGAGAGAGAGACACACACACAGAAAGAGGGAGAGAGAGAGAGGGGGAGAGAGCAACAGGGAGAGAGGGGTGGCAGGATGGAATGAGAATGAGCAAACAGCCAAAAAAGCCAAGACACAATAGAGGATATTGGTTAACCCCTGTAGAGTCAGTCCCACCAAATCCCAAGTCTTTGAAACAGGAAAATAACTGTGCACATTTCTTCAATGCCACCTCTCTCAGCTTTGTGTTGCTCTATGACTTTACCATCTTTTAACATGTAATCCCCAATGAGAACAGTAGAGGTAGACACATCTCGTAGTTCCACACCCCCCTCTCTCACCCACGAACAGCACCAAGCAGGGCCCCTCGTTGAGGTGCACGGCATTGGCCTCGCTGAGCTCCAGAACGGGGCGGGGCAGCCAGGGGAAGAAGCGGCACTCGAGGTCATTCAGCACCTCCACCCGACCCTGACGGGTGATCACGCGGCCCTCCAGGTCCAGCAGGATCAGGGTGGGGATCCCTGGGGGATGTGATGTGATTTCACCGACGCCATTACCAATCATCCAGTCTCCTCATATCTTTCTCTCTCCCTCTCCCCCAGGGCCCAGCGCAAACCCACAATCCTCTCTGCCTTTTCTCATCTTCCTCCTCCTCCGGGTGACATCATTACAGCTGAATCTGAACCTCTCACCACTGAGCCCTTAATCACTATATTACACTGCCATTTGCAGGCAGAGCACATAAGTGCACTATACACACTGTGAACCCTCTCTGGATCCGCCAGTGCTATAACCCTACATTCCTCAGGTCTGAGAGCTGTTTTCTGCTCTTTACAATCATTTGGCATGTCTGTACACCCAAGTGTAGTGCAACAATGCATAACAATTCATTATTTCTTCTCACGACATGTACTGTACACGATGGGAGTCCCGTAAGCCGTGGATCCAGGTGAGACGCACCTTGAATTCCATACAGCCGGTTGAGTCGTGATCGTCGACCCTCGTCTGCGTACGGGATGGCGACCCAAGGCATCTCACTGAAATACTGCGTAAAGGAGTCTTCTGACCTGCGATTGGGCGAGACGGCCGGTTGAGCTCGCCTGCGTTCAGTGGATCTGTGCGGTAAAGCCAGCGTTGGAAGCCTCACCTGTCCGCACTGACAAAGACGATTTCAAACTTCTGCCCCGAGTCCTTCACCGTCCGATACGACTCCGCCAGCACCCGCGTTAGACTGCGACAGGGGGGACACTGGCAGGAGATAAACACACAAACACATGTACGAGCATGAACACTCACACTCACTCAATGCTCATCTGATATCAAATTTGGTTTGGTACTTGATTGAATAAAAAAAAAAAGAATGCTCTGAGTATCTAAATATATGTATGTACAGTACTGTGCAGAAGTCTTAGGCACCCTAGACTTTATTATATATATGTTTATTTTTTTTGTGTGTGTTAGTATAAAAGAACACATTTGAGATTTCCAAATATTCCCAATATTTTCCAAAAGATTAGACATTTTTGTATTTAATTTTAAATTTTGTATTTAACATATTACTATAAGCAATTGACTACTTTTTACATAAAACCAAAACCAATCAAAGTCTGCAGAAGAACTGTGACAAGTTCTCCGACATGCTTGAAACAACCTCCCTGCTGATCGTCTTATAGAACTGCAGGACAGCGTTGGCTATCTCAGAGAAGTGATGCAGTTTTAATGCCGAAGGGTGGTCACAAAAAATACTGATTTGATTCAGTTTTCAACTATTCTGCCAAATTACTAAAATGTCATGTAAAATGTATAGTACGTTTATTTAGGACCTTTCATTGAATTATCTTTGAAAGAATGTCATACAGGTGCCTAAGACCTTTGCACAGTACTGTACATGTTGAGGGTATGGCACAAGACACTTTTCTCCCAAGAGATCAGGCTCATGACACCGATGCCGATCGTATCAGTGGACATAATTGTTCAGCCCTTGCTTGGGGTGTAAGGACACTCACCCAGTGGGCGGAGAAGTACACCCCAACGTAAGACCCTTCCAGGGAGCTGCTGTCTGCACTTTGCCCACTGCTCTGGAGGAGGGGTCCGGCCACCACCTCCGCGAAAGGCTTGGGCCCCCAGGGGAACTCCAAGCCTGGGGGGGAGCGCAGGGGGGGGGTTGAGGTTAGGCAAACACACCAAAGCAGTCCCCCCTGTCTTAATCAGATATCCACTAACTTACCCCACAACTCTCACAAACACTAAAGGATTATCGGCATGATACTTAGACATGAAAAATGTATTAATGTACTAATGTAATGTGCATGACCTTGCTCGTTAAATAAATGTTACATAAAAAAGACAACAAAACAAGAACACCTTGCAGTAACCGTACACCTGCAGACCCCGCAAGGGTCTTTTTTACCAACCTGTGGGAGTGTGTTTCATAAATATCAGAAGAAAAAGAGCACAAATGTTCCTTTACAGACTTGTACAAACAAGCTGAGAGGAAGTATGCATGCTCTGTTTCTTTCCACCATGATCACCATCTATGGCTACACCTCACTACACACAAACTGTATCCTCTCCACCATGGAAGCAAGTTTGTACTGACTGACCCAATGATAATAGGTAAACTGGTAGCACGTTTGTGTGTGTGTGTGTGTGTATGTGTGTGTGTGCATATGCATATGTGCGTGCGAATGCATGCACTTGTGTATGTTTGTGTGTACAGTATATGGATGCCTGCACATGCACCTCTAAGTGTCTGTGTGTTTGTCTGCACGCCTGTCCAGTGAGTTATAATAATATAATGTACTGTGCGTGGCAGGGGTATGATGGGCTGTGGTTCTGCACTGACCTTTGGGGTCGTCGCGCACCACCAGCAGACCGTTCCGACACACTGCCCTCCCCGTGACTGCGTCCACAAACACCAGAGAAGGGATGCTGGTCACCTTGTATCTGTTCCACAACCTCATCTGGGAGAGAGAGAGGGAGAGAGAGAGAGAGAGCGATAGAGAGAGATGTACTAACAATCTAGTACTAATAAACCTATTTAATCCCATTTAATGATTCATTTAGTAGCATCTATAAGCTCTTCCTTCAAATAGATAATATAATGCCTACACTTATACAGAAAGCCTTTCAAAATAAGAAAGGGAATAAATGAAGTTGAATTATCAGTTTAGCTTTAGGCTGAAATCAAACAGCCACAAGTCTTATTCTACATGAAATGGCTGGCACCAGAGAGTATTAAAGTATTACATTTTCCCAGCAGCAGTCTTGGGTAAATAGCTCTGCGTAAAACACAGAAAAGTATCTGTAAATTAGGAATATACACATGGTATAAAGGTTCATGGAGCAATGTGGCATTGCCCTGTCGAATGACTAAATAATCCAGCGTTTAATGTGTAAACAGAGTGGATGAGCAGGGGAGGCATCTTAACTCTGCCTGTAATGCCACCCGTCTTAGCATCTATTTACAGTCTGCAACAACAACAATAGTCACAAAAACACAGGTTACTCTAGACGAAAAGCTAACAGCTTTATGCTCATACCTTTCCTGGGAATTTGTGGCGGTCATTTCCACCTTGCGTTGCCATGGTGAAAGGCCTTTGTACAATGAGCACCTAATTCTTTACTCCCCAATCGAGCAGTGTGACTTTCAAATGCACCGTGGGAAGCCTTTTCTCACACGCAGCCAATTCATCCCAACACAGCGGATTAATCCTGAGCGCAGCACTTTCTGCGCTGTCTGACCCGGTGTGCCGCTATCACAAAGTCTACCGCTATGAAGCCAACAGCTTGCCAGTAAGCCTGCCCACTTAGAATAGGGTTTATCAGTCATGCAAGCCCAAAACATTCGGTCACAAGCACAACTGTGTCTGAACGTTCCTCAGTGGGAAACAGCGAGATACAACCCCCCCAGACTCCAGACCCCCCCCCCCACCCGCCCCCCCAGGCCGCATTAAGTAAATCCAATTAAATGCTGTTCCGCATTGACAGGATTGAATGAACTTCCTATTTCCTGCCTGCTCAATATAGTGACTTGTGACACACAGAGTAATATGCGCCAGTTTGGGATGAATGCCTCCAGGAATACACACACACACACACACACACTCACACAGATGACTTCATGGATTCAAGTGTTTTTATACTGAGCAGACAGGACACACATGATTAAAGTCACGGCATGCAGAGTGGATTTGTGGCAGAAACAGAAGGACTGGAACACATCCACCTGCTGTGCAGCTCTGCCACGTACACAGTGCCTCACATACATCTATACTAACATCTGCTAGTTTAAGCAATCTTAACCTGCGACTCTGAAAAGATACATGCATCTGTTGGATGTGGTGAGCTGAGCGTAGCCCTCACCAAATAAGCTTGCTTATTTCCTCCATCACAGTTTGAATGCGCCCAGCTAGGTCCATCACTATTGATTAAATAATACTCAGAGAATCGGTACTTCTGAATGCTGATAATGACAGAAATGTTTGCCTTTCAATAAATCATTAAGTCTTCTCAGCACCAGAATGTCAAGAATGTTCAAATGGGCTCTCCAGTGTTTCATTTATTGTTCCTTGCAGAAGAAAACATCCCTTAACCTCATGCCTATGTTCAGACTCACACACACACACGCATGTGCAAGCAGGTACACGCACACACTCACACCTCACACACACACAGCCACCCCATCTTCACCTGCGGTTCCCACAAGGTTTTACTGAAGAAAACAGGGCATTTAATGCTTAAAGGATGAGTGAGTGAATAATCACATTTTAATCACATTTGTATGCCCTGCACATTTACTGTGGAAGAGGCTTACCCCCTGTACCACCCTGAATGTTACTGTGGAACAGGTTTAACCCTTTTATCACCCAGCACAGTTTCTGTGGGACAGGTTAAAACCCCCTTTGTCAACCTGCACATTCCTGTGGAATGGGTGTGTCCACAGTTACTGTGCAGGGTGGTGACCCTTTTGCCACCCTGCTAAATTATTATGGTACTAGCTTAACAGCCACAATAACACACACACACACACACACACACATACTCACACACGGCTAGTGATCAGCACTCCATAATTGAAAACACATTTATCTAGCATACTGTAATCTGGCTCAGTAAAAACTGCCACATGACTGCTAGCGTAGCTTAAGCACAAGCTAAACCCGTGGAGCACCGCACTGCTGGGGCGGAAGACATTTTCATATGAAACCCCCCAAAAACCAGCTGCCTGCAAAACACATGCTTTTAAAATCCAGACAATTTACAGACCACAAGTCAAAGCAATGTGACATGCTCAACCAATTTTTGAGCTCACTAAAGAACATCTATCTGTTCATTAAAAGGCTAAACATATTAGCAGTCTTTAATCTTTGCAAAGTAATTAGCCAATGATCAAATCTGCTGCAATGCATGGAGGCTCTGCATGGAAAGCCAAAAGGATTCAGTCACCTATTAGGAATTTTAAACATTTTATGTAACTGTGCTGTTTTACACAGCTGCCAGCGTGTAACTGAATCACCTGTGAAATTGATGAAGCCGCTGACTGCAGATGTCCAAAACATCTCCTGCAGAGCCCTTCAATTCATGTCTGTGCAAATCCCCTATGACAGCTGAGAGAAGGCGTCAGCCTGTAGCCTAGTGGTTAAGGCACATGACTGGGACCCGCGAGGTCGGTGGTTCGATGTAGCCACAATAAGATCGGCACAGCCGTTGGGCCCTTGAACAAGGCCCTTAACCCTGCATTGCTCCAAGGGAGGATTGTCTCCTGCTTAGTCTAATCAACTGTAAGTTGCCTGGGATAAAAGCATCAGCCAAATGACATGTAATGTACTCCTGCATAGTAGGAGCATTTATTCAACATTCACTAATGTACTATACATTTGCATGATGCACCGCTGTAAATTATGGTACCGTGGGAAATGATCAGGTGAAAGTGGATTAAAGCATCGCACCATAATAGGTCCTTTGGCTGAAATGCTTCAGACCTAAAGAGCAACAACAGCTAACACACGGTCAAATTTAAAGATGCAATCATCAGTCACACTGCGGGCCTACACGGTTCGTGAAGTAAATGCGAGCGAGCCACTAAGCTTTGACAAATGTTTACAATATATCGCAACATACGTACGTTTGTGAGGTTTGTTGAACCGATTGTACATTACATTACATTATTGGCATTTGGCAGACGCTCTTATCCAGAGCGACGTACAACAAAGTGCATATCCATAACCAGGGATAAGTTCGCTGAAAGACCCTAGAGGGAAGTACAATTTGAACTGCTACCTGTACAACAAAGATAATTTTTTTTTTTTTTTTAAACAAGAAACAAACAAACAGAGCAAAAGTGACCAAAGTTAACTATCAAAACACTGCTTACCTAGCCAACTAAAAAATACCGATACACAAAGCAAGTCACAGAGACAACAATTAAGGTTCACAGGGAGGTAGGGAGGGATGGGGAGAGGTGCTGCTTGAAGAGGTGTGTCTTCAGCTTGCGTTTGAAGGTGGGGAGAGATTCTACAGTTCTGGCCTCACCGTGGAGCCAGAACAGACAGCAGTCGTGAGCGTGAGGTGGAGGTTCGGAGAGGGGGAGGTGCCAAGCGGCTTGTGGAGGCTGAACGATTGTAGGCATTTCTGCGGGTATAATTCAAAGCTGTTCATAATCACTGTGATATCCGAGCCCTGTGCAATGTACAGGAGCAGCAGGTTGCTTACCGGCTGTGATAGGAATTCATGAGGATTCCATATGCTTGCTTTGGCTTGGCTCAGCCCTGTCAACACATTCTAGGCAGGGAGAGAAGAAGCTTGATGGTGCCTCTAAACTCCAGTTCTGGTCTCTCCTATCTGACAGAATAATTTAACTGACTTTGCAGAATTGCCGCAGATCAAAACTGATCACAGATGGCCGCAGTGTGGCTGCAGTGTGTCTGCATTTGTGTGTGTGTCTGTGTGTGTGTGCGTGTGTGAGCATGTGTGTTTGAATGAGTGTGACTGTGTGCATGCATGATTGTATGTGTGTGAGTGCATGTGTGTACATGTGTGTTTGAATGGATGCGAGAGTGTGCATGGGTGATTGTGTGTGTGAGTGTGCGTGTGTGTACATGTGTGTTTGAATGACTCTGAGTGTGTACATGCATGATTGTGTGTGCGTGTGCGTGTGCGTGCATGTGTGTTTGAATGAGTGTAAATGTGTGCATGGGTGATTGTGTGCGTGCGTTTCATTGTGTGTGTGTGCGTTTGCGTACATGTGTGTTTGAATGGGTGTGAGTGTGTGCATGCATGATTGTACGTGTGTGAGTGCGTGTGCATACATGTGCGTTTGAATGGGTGTGAGTGTGTGCATGCGTGATTGTGTGTGTGTGTGCGTTTGAATGGGTGTGAGTGTGTGCATGCGTGATTGTTTGTGTGTGTGCGCGTTTGAATGGGTGTGAGTGTGTGTGCGCGTGATTATTTGTGTGTGTGTGTGTGTGTCTTGCGCTCTCTCACCTCTCTCACCACAGCTCCTCTCTCCCTGGGCTCCTCCAGTCAGATCATTAGCTTTAATTGTATTTTCTTTAAACAGCCTGATCATTTCCAGGCCTGCAGAGCAGACTGGAGAAGGAGAAAGAGAGAGAGAGAGAGAGAGAGAGAGAGAGAGAGAGAGAGAGAGCTCTGGGCTGGGCTCACTCTGATAAACTTCAGATGGAACATCTTACACAACTCAGCTCCAGTTTTAAAATGCTAAACAAACTCCAGCGCCAAACCACAGTGCACAGAGCAGGAGCCAACACAGTAACACCGGATCGTAGCCCTTATATCCGTCAGGACTGCAACGGCATGGGTCCAGCTTCAGCTCCAACCACAAGAACAAGCTCATGTCAGCTATGCCGCATCCTTTCACAAGCCAGTTCAAATTAATGCTGTGCTTCTGGGGGGAAAAAATCCCATCTGCACTTGAAATTAACCCCAAGGAAACCACCAGGAACCCCATCCTGCTCTAACACGTTCTCCATGTTGCTCAGTGCAGGTGACCTGGTGCTGAACCCAGGTTCTGGCAGGTCTGTCCCTGTTTTTTGACTCATCTGGGGGACTGCAGTCTGTCTGCATGAGCCGTGCATGGATTACGCGAAAGAAGCCATGAATGACAGAATAATCTTTGCTTATAGTTATTAAAGTTATTATAGTTATTACTTGAACAGTTTCATTTTATATTTATCCCCCTCTTTCCCTGACGTTGTGGATAAGTCTATAGAACACTGTTCCAGTGCGTGGATCGGTCCCACAGTCTGATATCTGTTAAGGCACTGTTCCAGTGTGTGGATGGACCCATGGTCTGGTATCTGTAATGGCCTTGTTCTAGTGTGTGGATGGGGCCCCATGGGCTGGTATCTGTAATGGCCCTGTTCCAGTGTGTGGATGGACCCATGGTCTGGTATCTGTAATGGCCCTGTTCCAGTGTGTGGATAGGCCCCATGGGCTGGTATCTGTAATGGCCCTGTTCCAGTGTGTGGATGGGCCCATGGGCTGGTATCTGTAATGGCCCTGTTCCAGTGTGTGGATAGGCCCCATGGGCTGGTATCTGTAATGGCCCTGTTCTAGTGTGTGGATGGCCCCATGGGCTGGTATCTGTAATGGCCCTGTTCCAGTGTGTGGATGGCCCCATGGGCTGGTATCTGTAATGGCCCTGTTCTAGTGTGTGGATGGGCCCCATGGTCTGATATCTGTTAAGGCACTGTTCCAGTGTGTGGATGGGCCCATGGGCTGGTATCTGTAATGGCCCTGTTCCAGTGTGTGGATGGGCCCCATGGGCTGGTATCTGTAATGGCCCTGTTCCAGTGTGTGGATGGGCCCCATGGGCTGGTATCTGTAATGGCCCTGTTCCAGTGTGTGGATGGCCCCATGGTCTGGTATCTGTAATGGCCCTGTTCCAGTGTGTGGATGCCCCCCATGGGCTGGTATCTGTAATGGCCCTGTTCCAGTGTGTGGATGGGCCCCATGGGCTGGTATCTGTAATGGCCCTGTTCCAGTGTGTGGATGGGCCCCATGGGCTGGTATCTGTAATGGCCCTGTAACATGCCACACAGGCTACATGCCAGTGTTTGATTGGCTGTGCCAGTTGGCATCCAATCTGAGAAAGAGAAGTGCATATTCTAGCCTACACCCATTGGTCTTGACCAGTCTTCTCCATCCCTGCACGTTGGAATGCTTGCATCAAATGAAACCTTGAGACTTAAAAATGAAATACTATTTTCAGCTAAGAAACATAGCTCATCATACTCAAAAAGTAAATTGATTTCAATGTGAAATAGCATGCCACATTATGAAAAGTCATAAGTGCCATTTAAAAGATCAAAGACAGACCGATCTCTCAGAATTGGTTTTTAATTTCTCTGCCCCTCCCGGGGCGAGGGAGACGATGACACCGTGGTGGCTGCTCCTGCCTCCCTGCTCCAGTTTTAATTTCCCCTGGGTTCTTCCCCAGACTGAGACTACGAGGGAATGGTGGTCCAATTAATGTCAAATATTCTGGGACAAGTAGTTTGGATTTCAAGGCCAAACAAACTCCAGGGGAGTATTTCAAAAAGGAAACTAACAGGGAGAAATGAGAGTGGAAAAAAAACACCCACAGCAGGAAACTGGCAATCAACAAAACAATGAAATCCCGCTGTCTATTCCTTCAGGAGACTTGCATTATAAATAGCAGAATGCATTCTGCTTTATCTCCCATTACTGTACATGTAAAAAAGAAAAATTATATAATGCAATAAGATGAGACTGTGTGTGTGTTTGCAAGCAATTGTATTCCGTGAGAAACACTACGATTTAAAAAATATTTGCAACATTCTTCATAACCGCATAAACCTGGATCCTAATGATTAAAATATTTCCATAAGAAATATCTCACTGGCCATTCTCCAAGCCTCATAGTCGTACGTACATAGTTTTTTGCCTTATTTGTCAATTTAATCCCTGAAAATGATATCAATACGCTTGTGAGTATAAGTCACACAGTGCTGCAGAAAAGTAATTTTTGGAATGCCCTCTATATTATTACAGAAATACACAGCGAAATTTGGTGTACTAATAATTCTAAGGTTTGGGGCAACTATACTACCAGCAATTATTTGCCTTTTGCAAGTACAAAGCACTATGGGAGAGGGATTCCACCTCAAGCCAGGCTGAAACACAGCTAATTAAACTGACATAGTCTGCTTTAAAGTCATGGCTGTGTGATTGAAACGACTCAGCAGTGATGATCACTCTGAAATGGAAACAGTGGTGCATTTCAAATGGCAACGTTTCTTTTCCTTTCTGCAAATTCTCATATAATGCCCCGTATGCCGGCCTATGTCTAAGCAATATGAGCTCAGTGCATGTCACGAGGCAGATAAGTGCGGCACAGCTGGGGACAGTAATGAGTGGGGCAGTTCCATGCCAATTTGGCACAAGAGAAACCATTCCGTGCAATTACGCTCAACACAGATTAGTGTTTGCGTCACACCGAAAACACGCAATCAGGCAGGGAATGAGAACTTGGCAAGGTGGAATGGTTATCGGCTCTGCATCGTTTACATTACATGTCACTTGGCTGATGCTTTTACCCTTACAGTTGATTCGACTAAGCAGGAGACAATCCTTCCCAGGGTTATGGGCCTTGCTCAAGTGCGGATCTTATTGTGGCTACACTGGGGATCGAACCACCGACCTTGCAGGTCCCAGTCATGTACCTTAACCACTACGCTACAGGGTCATGTACCTTAACCACTACGCTACAGGGTCATGTACCTTAACCACTACGCTACAGGGTCATGTACCTTAACCACTACGCTACAGGGTCATGTACCTTAACCACGACGCTACAGGGTCATGTACCTTAACCACGACGCTACAGGGTCATGTACCTTAACCACTACGCTACAGGGTCATGTACCTTAACCACTACGCTACAGGGTCATGTACCTTAACCACTATGCTACAGGGTCATGTACCTTAACCACTACGCTACAGGGTCATGTACCTTAACCACTACGCTACAGGGTCATGTACCTTAACCACTACGCTACAGGGTCATGTACCTTAACCACTACGCTACAGGGTCATGTACCTTAACCACGACGCTACAGGATCATGTACCTTAACCACTACACTACAGGGTCATGTACCTTAACCACTACGCTACAGGGTCATGTACCTTAACCACTACGCTACAGGGTCATGTACCTTAACCACTACGCTACAAGGTCATGTACCTTAACCACGACGCTACAGGGTCATGTACCTTAACCACGACGCTACAGGGTCATGTACCTTAACCACTACGCTACAGGGTCATGTACCTTAACCACTACGCTACAGGGTCATGTACCTTAACCATGACACTACAGGGTCATGTACCTTAACCACTAGGCTACAGGGTCATGTACCTTAACCACTACGCTACAGGGTCATGTACCTTAACCACGATGCTACAGGGTCATGTACCTTAACCACTACGCTACAAGGGTCATGGACCTTAACCACTACGCTACAGGGTCATGTACCTTAACCACTACGCTACAGGGTCATGTACCTTAACCACTACGCTACAGGGTCATGTACCTTAACCACTACGCTACAGGGTCATGTACCTTAACCATGACGCTACAGGCCGCGCATGGGCCTACGGGCACAGGCCACATCATATACTGCTGTCCAGCAAAGTCAGCGCTATGTAAAAGAAAAACCCTGCAGCTGCTGGCTGTCCCTGCACACTGATGTTTAGGAAGGAAAGAGCAGTCCCAGCCAAGCTGGACTCCCTGAGGTCGGCACCTCCTCCATGTCCTTTTTGGGTTTGAGGTGCCCCCATAACGCCATACTGCCTGCAGTGTCAGCTGAACGGGCCCCATCGTGCTCTCACACTTCCCTCCTCTCTTTTCTTCTCTTCCTCCCTCTCCTCTCCCTCTCCTTTCATCTTCACTTCCTTCAGCTGCTCCCCGGAGAGCTATGCTCAAGACCTTCTCTCTTTTGTTGTTTTGAGGGCCGAATGGGTGACCATGTCACAGTCAGGAACCCCCCCCCCCCCCCGCAGTGACTGGCTCCCTGCTCAAGGACTCCCTGTTCCTGGGCAGTCTCTTACTTCCCTCTCCAGAGAGGAGGCTTGAAGGCCAATAGAAGGTCAGCAGTGACCCCCACCTATAAGTTACCATGCCTGGACTGGACCTTGGCCTATGATGCCACACTCTGGCGCCTGAGTGAGCAGAACACTGTTCTGCCAATGAGAAGCAAATTACCGAGAAACAGACAGAGCTGGCTGGCCCTGTCTGCTGTGTGCACGGCTCTCCTAGGGTGCGCACAGACACAGACTGTATTTCAGGAGGAACCCCGATGTCTGCACATCCTCTCCTGAATGACGCAGGCTGACAGCAGACCACACTCCAGCCATCTCTGTGGCAACAGAGTCGGCGGGTTGCCAGTTCGATTCCCACCCTGGGCATGTCGAAGTGTCCCTGAGCAAGACACCTCCTGACGAGCTGGTTGGTGCCTTGCATGGCAACTAATCGCCGTTGGTGTGTGAGTGTGTGTACGAATGGGTGAATTGTACAGCGCTTTGGATAAAGTGCCAACCATTTAACATAAAAGGAGCAGGAGATAGGAGGAGGTGCAGCAGGAAGCAGCACAAGGGAGTTGTCTTGTGAGGCACTGGAAGAAGAGCAGAAGGAGGTGCAGTCGGAACAAACAGAGGTGCAGGAGGTGTGATCCCAGTGGCCCAGCAAAAGTATCTCCAGTACAGTTAGACAGTAAGTTAAATGTCTAACTCTGAAAATTCATCTTCAGAACCTAGACACATGCCAGATTCTGCTGTCCAGACCTCAACAATCTTGAAAACATTTAAATTAATGACTGTATAAAGCACTAATGGAAACAATATCATATATCATAGCCTATATTATTCATATAGGTCATATCAGGTGAACACACATCTTTAATGTTGTAAAACACTCTGCTAAATTAATGTAATATAATGCACTGCGGAGCAAAAAGGGAAAATATAGGGTTTCTTTGGCCAGATTCTGGTTTGGAATAATATGCAATCTTATAAATAAGACATAGTATAGACTACAGACGCAATTATATCGGGGACCATTTAGCTAGTTCTTTCTATAAGAACTATAGTTCATGTAAGTCAGAGGTGGGCAACGAGGGCCATATCTATTTCCGGTTTTCATGCCAACTGCTGGTACAATTACTTAATTGGCTGTAACATTTATGCCATCTGACATTTTAGCTACATCTCTTGATGAATGCGTGAATGCCAGTCACAGACTGTGTCCCTGCATGATATGGTTTTACGGTGAACTAGTGTTGGTGTATATGGGCCAATTAGCTCATTTAGCCAGAGTAATTGGTGGAAACAACTCCAGGACTGGAATTGCCCACCCGTGATGTAAGTCATGCTTTAGGAACTGATAACATTTCAAGAAACCCCTCTCGTAACTTTGTTGTACGCCGCTCTGGATAAGAGCGTCTGCCAAATGCCATTAATGTAATGTAATGTAATGTAAGTCTTTGTATGCAGGCTAAGGACAGAGAAGGATGAGAATCATTTAGTATCCTTCCCATAGCGGACACCTCGCTCAGTTACACAGGAGAAACACCAGCCGTCCTCTAGCTGCCGCTATGGAAACCCCAGGGGCGGCTGGCCATACAAGCAAGAGTGTAGCATAGCATAGTGCAGCGTAGCGTAGCGGTGACTGTGCTTTTCACCAGACCCACGAGGCTGATGACCATCCCCCCCCCCCCCCGAGCCCCCAGCTGGGCACTGCAGAAGAACTCATGGGCGTGGCAGGGGTGTGATCTCTGCGGGCCTGCTCCACCGTGTCGCCGTAGCGGGGGTTCGCAGACAGTCAGTAAAGCCAGCCGCTTGATTGATGAGCAACTTTGCCACTCCGTCCTGCTCTTGTCCTTGTAAGGCAGTGCCAGACAAAAACACAGCGCATTGCCCAGGACACCTTGCAGGCGTGTGTGTGTTGCAGCCTAAATGCCCTGCTCGCATACTCTACACTGCCTACTGTTCTGATACGTGGCAGGGAAAAAGAGATTGAAATCATATTGAGTATTTTTCCCCACATATTTAATAGCCTAACTTTCATTCCTGCAATACATATAACACAACATGACCTCTGCCTGATGCTGTTCTATAGCCTATTCATACATATACTAAGCATGTTTTAACCGCATATCCTGTGCAGTGTAACCACAGCCAGGGTGCAATACTGTCCATTCACAGCATCGACTTCTGATCACAGCACAGGTCATGCAGCATCAACTTCAGAGCAAAGCAAGCAGCATCGTGCAGAGAATGCACACAGCACACTGTGGCCTGGCCTTTAGCTCACTGCACCAGCAGCAGGGTGTATCTGTAAAAAGCTTCACACATTTTTTTAACATATCTGCACATGCTGATTTTAGTCTTTTGCTTCGCTTTCTCGTCAGTGTACGTAAATCAGTGGCTGCTGGAGCCTACCGCCTTCTTACACTCAGAATTGAGATCAAAGAGCCTGCAAAGAACAAGCAAACAACAGCAGACAAAAGTCTCAATGTAAAAGCAAAAAAAGGCAAATCAAAAAAGGATAGATTCAATCAGTGTGGAAGACTTGAAGTCTTGAAGTCTTCTTCCAGCAGTGGCCCCCCACATCTCTCTTATCTGAGGCCAGAGAGGCAACCACACACCTGCAGATCACCTGACCCAAACACATACAGCCGCACACCTGGAGAACACCTGACCCAAACACACACAGCCACACACCTGGGGAACACCTGACCCAAACACACACAGCCACACACCTGCAGATCACCTGACCCAAACACATACAGCCGCACACCTGGAGAACACCTGACCCAAACACACACAGCCACACACCTGGGGAACACCTGACCCAAACACACAGAGCCACACACCTGCAGATCACCTGACCCAAACACATACAGCCACACACCTGGGGAACACCTGACCCAAACACACACAGCCGCACACCTGCAGATCACCAGACCCAAACACACACAGCCGCACACCTGCAGATCACCTGACCCAAACACTCACAACTACACACCTGGAGAATACCAGACCCAAACACACACAGCTACATACGTGGAGAATACCTGACCCAAACAAACACAGCCACACACCTGGGGAATACCTGACCCAAACACACACAGCTACACACCTGGAGAATACCTGACCCAAACACACACATCCACATACCTGGGGATTCGCACACCTGGGGAACACCTGACCCAAACCCAGGAAGCAATATGACAATATGTCTGGTGGTTGCTTGCTCTATACTGGCACAATGTATGCAGAAAGGCTAAGTTGCACTGGATAAGAACATCTGCTATAATGTAACGCAATTTTTTAGACAATCCTGAGATTCCAGGATAGTGTGCTGCTTTTCCAATGAAGTCCCTACAGAATGTCCTTTAAAACTTTCCTGGCTGAGATGGAATCACCGCTGTTACTTGCACATGATGAAGATTATAGCCAAGATTAACACCAGCTATTCCATTCCATTCAAAAAGGCAAACAGATAGGAGACATTGTTTTAAGCAGGGCACTGGTTAACTAGATTAGATGAGATTAATTACAGATGATCCCATTTGTGGTACGAAAGAATTTTCATTGACAGTTCCCAAAGCACACAAGGAACATAAGTAACATGATAAGATCCACGCAGCCCTTGAGCAAGGCCCTTAACCCCACATTGCTCCAGGGGGGGATTGTCTTCTGCTTAGTCTAATCAACTGTAAATTGCTTTGGATAAAAGCATCAGCCACTTAAAATGTAATGTGATGTAATGTAACAAGTAACAGGAGCATATTAGCTTTTAAATACGATTGCCAATGAATAACCAACATATCCTCAATAAACATCACAGCCAGCATCCCACAAAGCCAAAGATAATTTTTTTTTAATGCTTTTAAAGTATATTTTCAGGTTGTGGAAAGCTGTGAGAGTGTTGCGTTCTTGTATTTTTCAGGTTGTGAACATCTCACATTTTGTTGCTGAGAACTGTGTGGTCAGAACATTTATACAATTTAGCCAAAGAGCTGAGGTTTTGAGGGTGATAAAAAAACACATATTATTCAAAACATTGCTATTCACCATTACCGCAACATCTTTTTTGTGCAGTTATTTGTAAAAACCGACTCCATGTTATACTATACAAATTATACTTTAATTATACTTTTATACTTCAAGTATTCTTATGTATAAAATAGTATACTTCGGGTATAGGCACTTCAGCATAACATTTTTTTCCCCCACATGGGTAGCCCTGTATCTAATATTACACTCAGTCTCATAAACCAAGAAATGTCTAAGGTGAAGATGACATGAGTATTTAACAACAGAAAAGCATAGTATATATTTTACATATTCAAACATTTTTGAATTTCTGTGGCATAGCATCAACATTTATTAACTGCCATTGAAATTATATATGTTTTCCGTAGACAGCGATACATATTTCAGAGGTTTATAAATGCTGAGGTATCATAGAAAGCAATCCTGATTTCACTCCATGTAAGCAGAATCTGGACAGCATTGTAAACTCAATTTCAGCTCTTATTACACAACTGACTTAAACATATTTTGGATTTTAACACCAACAAAACAGTGAGTGTAATGGCTGTATAGGCCTTGCTTTAATGGTAAAAGCTGCAATAGAATTCATTAATATTGATTTATATTTTGTAATAATAAAAATAATTATTCTTAATATTATTATTATAGTTTTTAAGTATCATGGTTACCTACAACAGAACTAGAGCATTCATAATTATTTTATTGGTGATCAATTTAACTGTACAATTGCAAATGATTCATACACCTGTAAATATTGGTTACTGTGCTTCATTTAAGGGGAAAACTATTTTATCGAGCTGCAACCCGGGGGGCCTTCCTAACTAATTAGGAAGGCCACAAAACATGAGCAGATTTTTATTGCAGGAGAACTATGAAATGTGAGGAGAAAACCATCCACTGTTCAATTTCACAATGTGAAATTAATCTGAAACAAGTCACTACTAGCCTACTGTCACACATTAAAAGTGTGAATATGATAGGATTAATTTATAATTAGTAAACCATAACAAATACATTAACTGACTTTTTCATTCCAATGTGAATTGGTAATAACGAATGTAGCTGAATGAATTAATGAATTAATGATGTATAAAACCTTAACATAACTGTACAGATTAAGTTGTAGTAGTTAGTTAACTTCTACATTAGTTCATGCCAATTCATGGGACCTCATGGTTACCGAAAACTTAAAAACAAAACAAAACAAACAAAGTAAAAATGTTAACAAAATAGCCTGCCTTTATAAAGGCATGTGTGTTTTATGCTGTCATTGTTTAGGCCTCGCTTTTCAATGCACGATTTTGCTTCTTCTAATCGCTGCAGCTGCACGTATTTCACCCCGAAAAACAGAACAATTAATCATAAGGATGTTTTCTATTTTACTATATGAAATATTTAAAACAACATTATTAGGCTCCTATAGATGTTGCATGAAGGTGGTTAAGTTTGTGGTATAGGTTATGTTGCATGTAGCCTAATAAAAATCAATCAATCAATACCTTCAGAATAACATCACACAAAGAGCTAGCGAAAGGCCTTAAGTGGGCGCACAGTCAGATATACAGGGGTCCAAGGAAACCAAGTAATTAGAACTTGCTGTCAGAACAGTTGTCATTAAGTATTTTTAATTAGCCAGTCAGGCCTATTCGCTGTGAAATGTATTTGATAGGGTACATTATAGGCTATTTGTACATGCTTCTAATTTGGAGTGCAAACTGACTATTAATAAACCTAAGCTAAAGCTTTAGCATTATGTAGTTATACAGGCAACAAAAATCAAATAGCAATGAACAACAACAAGAACAACAACAACAACAACAATAATAATAATAATAATAATAATAATCACCTATTAACATTTTATATTTACTTCCATTAAGACACAACGTGCAGCAATCCTGTTTGCAGTCAATGCATGTTTTAAATTAAATTGCATCCTTAATAGGCTATGTCAAAACCACTTTACAGTTGGGAGCAGTTGGAGATCACATTACAGGCTTGAGGGAAATATAAAAATATATTAGACAGACGTTTTAATTAGACGTTCAATAAAATTGTATCAACTTCCTTTAGTTCCTGTAAATCAAACACTTGGGCATATCGCTTACTATACCTTTTTGTGTCTCTCTTTAAAAGGCAACGCCGGCCATTGCATCTCATGTAAGAAGTCCTGCCAATGTTTCTGGTCCTGATCGGATGAGACAAAAACGATTTCCAATTTGTCTTTGTGTTCTGATGAATTTTTGAACTTGTTGTAAAACTCACACAGGCTGGCGTTGAACTGTTTGCAAGGACCATTGAGACTGCAACCGAAGTAGAGTCCGATAACAGACAGCTTGCTGCCCAGCGCCTGGACATCAATCTCGGCTTTTTCACTGTTCACAAGCCGCTCGCCAAGCAGACTAACCAGGAACTCCGACATCACTGCTCGAGCACACAAATCAAACCCTTATATAGCTAGCCGTGGATGCAACAAGAAATTAAAAACCCCGTGCTCCTCCAACGTTGTCTCAGTAGAACGGTACGAATATCAATGCGTAACGTTCATATATAGCCTAGCCACCTTCTCGTCTGCGAGGTGTTGAGGAATGCAACTCGTAATATTCTCGAGCAGCAGCACGGTTGCAGCCAGTGGTTGTTGGAAAAGGAAACTCTTTTATGACACCTAGTTACGAAAGGCAAAATTGCATCTTAGCTATAGAGAAATATTGCACACTTACAGGATACGGGACGTGATATTGCCAACCATAATAATAAAGCAGTATTCTTTAGATGACAGGTTGGCTATATGTTAAATGAACTAATAAACTGCATACTGTCAACTTTAGATTTTTTATTATTTTTCAGCTTCAGCAGTACCATAGAAGCATGCATTTAGATTACAACAACAGGAAAAAAAATCAGCACTAATCACATTTTTACTAATTAAATACTGAAAAATCCAAACGTGACAGATCTGCTCAATTATTCCAAATTGTAATTTTGCCACCTACTGGTTACTATTATGAATCGCAGTTTATTTTCTATCGGGTACATACATTTAGGTCAAAACGTTTGTTTGATGGGTAAAACACAGCAGTCTGACAGTGATGTGATGTGTAAAATATTCAGCATACATTATTTAAACAAAATAAAATTAGTATTCACAGATTATTCATTGAAATCATTTATTTGACAAAGCATCAAAACACATTACATTATCACCTCACAACTTGTAAAAACATGATCATTGATGCAGACTAGATCCAGGAATTATTCACTTTAAACCTACAGTATGAAGAACATGAAGACCAGCATTAAATCTGACTATTATATTCACTTAGTGCAGAGATTAACGCTTCAGCAAGTATAAGCCACATTTAGAGGTTATGGGGCAGGTCGGGGTTCATAGTGTTCTAATTGGCTATGCTTACATGTGTAAATCACATTACCCATCCAATGATAAAATATGGATTCAATTGCAATTACAAAGGGCAATTGTCTACTTCAAATTAAAGGAATGGAGTACCCCAAATTTTATAGACAAAATTAATGACTTAAAAAAAAAAAGAAGTTTCTCAGGAGATGGTGAATACAGTGGTACTGTCAGGGTGAAGGAGATATTGAGACTTGTTTAAGGCGCAGTGGGCACAGAGGAGCACAGCGCTCATGAAGCACACTGTATATGAAGCAGCGGGAAGAGAGAGGTGCGCTCTAATCCTCCGTGAACATCATCCGCACCAGGTCAGACTTAAAGCACTCCTCCTCCACCAGCTTCTGAGGCTGAAACACACACATGGTCGGGCAGAGAAAATACAGAGAAAAGAGAGAAGTTAAACCCACTTACTGCACATTTGTATTCATGCAACATTTATATTTAAACCGGTTCCAATTCATCATATACAACTGCATTAGGTAGACCTGCACACCAGCTTGTTAATGGTAATATTTAATCAGCCAATCATGCGGCAGCAACTAAATGCATGAAAGCATGCAGACGTGGTCAAGAGATTCAGCTGCTTTATAGACCAAATGTCAGAATGGGGAAGAAATGTGATCTAAGTGACTCTGACCATGGAATGATTGTTGGTGCCAGACAGGGTGGTTTGAGTATCGAAATGTTTGAGCTTATATTTCCACCTAAATGTTCCCAGGCTTAAAGCAATAGCGAAGCTATTTTACCAACTGGGTTTACACATGCGCTGCATAATATGCATTCTCTCCAAGCGTGAAATTGACTCAGTCTTACCGTGCCGTATCGCAGTAATGTAGGAACTCCGCTAAGTTTCAAAGTCTTCTTGAATTCATTGGTGGGATCTTTCCAGCTGGTGGGAGAGACAGACAATCCCGATTTGGCAAGATCTCAAAAAATGCAAACATGTTCAAATAGGCTTAGAGTTCAAAACTTTTATTGATATTGCATGTTAGAATTATTTTGAAAGTGAAACCCACCCAGTGGTTCTTCGGCACACTATAAAGAGCAACGGGGCCAATTCGCCTGAAGGACTTTGACTACGCCTCGGGCAAATATCTAACTTCTTACATTAGCACAAAAAAAGCAAAGACCTACTAGGGCCTCTCTCCAACTTGACAGTAGATGAAGACAGATCCCTCCGGAAGGTGTCCCATCTCTCCTCGGACAATGGGTTCGGCTGAGAGGAAGGAATGCATAATTGCTGTCACATTTGGGACAAGGAGACGGGCTGTAGCCATTTTCTAAGGTCTAGCATATGTCTGTCACGTGAAACATTTCAGTATCGGTAGAAAGACCCAAAATAACACAGTGATAATTAATATTGACATGACGTGGAGCCAAACAGGCACATGTTACATGGGTAAAATATATATTTTTTAAATATATTTTTTATAGGCTAGAATATCTCGGAAATGCATATTGGAAATTGCATTACACTGTTGAAAATGGTTCCAGGTTAACGAATTAATTTAGCTACTCCGTACAACCCCTATATGAGTTAGCAGCCTTTCATTTGTAATTGCACCATGGAGCAAAGTTCTCTACGCAGACAGCGATGAGCTGTTTTAATCAAACTAATGCTATACTCCGTTAGACAGCTCCTGAGCAAAAAGGCGAACCAGAATGAATTCATTCAACGTTAGTTGGGTTGCCGACTAACGAATCAAATTAAATGAAGGAGGCACCGAACGACTAGTGATGACAGCGCAAGATAACTGACTTAATTATCTCGGTAGAATCAAGGGAAATCTAACACAAGAGTTTCAATATTATAAACCGTGCGCATGGCACAATAACTTACCTGTAAGTTAATGCTACAGAAATTACGTTAGTAACGTTACCTTTGACACAGTCTGGACACCAGCTCACACCCTGTGCGTCTTTATCGCCGGAGAAATATGCAAATATGTCTTTGCCTTTTCTCTCTGAAACTGCATTGCAGAATTCATTATAACCCCGAACCGTCACCTCTTCGTAATGGGCCATGCTTCTGAATGAACAGCCAAATCGGGATTGAACTGCTTTTTCGTGTCTTGCTGGCTAACAATAGCAGTAGCTTCCGGGACGCTTGCGTGGACTCGTTTCCAACTACTCAGCACTCCTGTGAATGTAAACACTTAAAATGATGGCGCAAAGTATACAGCTCTGTACATATTTATGCAGACATACATGTTTACGTTTTGGAAATGGAACAAGGAAGGTCTGACATCGTATAATTATATGAAAAATGATGTATAATGTGTAGCTATACGTTTATAATTTGACAGGCACATTTATGTGGCTTTCACGTTTGATCTTCTCGGGCTGCCGTATATTATCTCGTGATTTCCGTTCTTTTCTAAAAAGTGGGCGCGGTTAACGCCTGTTCCAAAACACTGATTCGAGATCAGTTTAATCTCCAAACGATGTTGCGTTTTTGGTGTTTCTGGTACGTGTTGGAGTTGGGTAGGATGATCTTGGATCTGCTACTCAGGGTAAAGTACATGCCGCGCAAGCAGTGTTGTCATGGCGGCGTTTTAAACTGGACGTTAGGGAAGTTTACCTAGTTTTTGGATCATTGCTGTTTTAATACCACGAGCTGAAAGCGGCTGGTAGTTTTAATATAGTTATTGATATATCTAAATATATAATGTACATTAGAGAAGTAAGTTAATTAATTATACCTTTTCCGCTAAATTCGTAACGGTATTGCTGGCGTATTACTTACTTTGATATAGCTAACTTGTTGTTCTTGCTAGTATTAGCTAGCTCGTTGAAGCGTTTTAATGTGACTTGGTTAATGAACTAACTAACTGAGGGAACATTTTAATATCCGTATGTTTACTTGCCAACCAACAGTTGTGCAGCTGACAATGAGGTGCCTCGCAAATAAGTCAATTTAGCCAGCTAGCTAGGGTGCTTCAGAGTTCGTCGCTGCTGTGCTGGCTAGCTAATTTAGTGAGCCAGGATAGCTGAAATCACCTAAGCTAACGTTAGTTAAGTTAGACATCAGACAGATATTTCCAGGAATGTTGAATATTGGCTTTTCTTCAGTACTTGAAATAGTGAATTGCGATTTAAGATCATGACAGGCAAGTTTCAGATAAGATCCCAGCTGACCAGCGTTGGGGATCTGGGTCATCTAAATAGCTCTTGGGTCACCTCCGGCTCGGCTCAGACTCGGAATGAGGCACATGCCCAGACTCAGGTGAGGTAACTTTAGTATTAACGTTTTTATTTTATTTTTGGCCTCCACACTTTGTTCTTGCCATCGCTCTGCTGTGAATCTGTCCACCAGAACTTTTTAGGTAATGTTACGTCTTGGTGAAGGCCATTCCATGCCATCATGCTCATTTTCACGGCCATTTAATGTTTGCTGGGTGTCACAATGAAAACGCGTGAAATGTGATATTTAGATACTTAACTATGTAAAGAAAAACCCCAAATCTTTGTTAATTTGTGCATATGGATATTTGTGTATCTCTCCTCAGAAATCATGCATTTACTTTATTAATTTTTTGTATATATATATATTTAGACATATTGGGCCCTAAATTTGTATTTTTTTTTCACCAGGGACCAATTTTGGTGTGTGGTTTCTCCAAATGAAAACATACTTTTAGTGTCATTTTTTTGTTTGTAAATAAGTCATTTGAGAGCACTTTATTATTATGATCTTAAGATAAACGCATTACTAATAACAGGAACTGAGATTATTCTGGGAGTTATTATCATGCTCTGTGGCATGTATGAAAATGCTGCGCCGGCCCAATTGCCTTTGATTCGGGTTAAAGAGGAAATTATGTAAGCAACTTCGAAAGAGGGTCCATTGGGCCCATCGGGGCCCGGACAGCAGGACCTTCTCTCACAAAGACTGGCTCCTGTTTCAATCGGAATCTGCCTGGGAATTTACAATGCTGAATATTACATTACATTACATTAATGGCATTTGGCGGACGCTCTTATCCAGAGCGACGTACAGTTGATTAGACGAAGCGGGAGACAATCCTCCCCTGGAGCAATGCAGGGTTAAGGGCCTTGCTCAAGGGCCCAACGGCTGTGCGGATCTTATTGTGGCTACACCGGGGATCGAACCACCGACCTTGCGTGTCCCGGTCATGCACCTTAACCACTACGCTACAGGGTCCTGTACCTTAACCACTACGCCGCTACAGAATATCCACTCATGATTTAGATGCAGTGTGACCGTGATAGAAAAGATGACCGTTTTACTCATTACTTGGCGAATTGTTTTTCTTAGCTGCTCTTCAACAAGGCCTCGCCCGCCAGCGCCTCGAACCGGGTGACGTGCGTGGGCCCTCCGGCGCCCATTGTGATCGAGAAGCTGGTCGGCGGGCGCGGCTCGCGGAGCGGCGGTGACAGCGTGCGCAGCTCGCTCAGCTTCTCCGCCCTGTCCGAGGAGCGGCTGCAGGCCGCGGTCCGGCTGGCCCGACGGGACCTGCAGCGCCGGCACCGGGACTCCGCCCTGGGCTCCTCCCCCCTGGGCTCCTCCCCCCCCGCCCCGCGACGGTCCCCGCAGGGTCGGAGCGGCGCGGACCACCGCAAGGTACACGAGAGAGGAGGTTATTGCGTACGTTTGACTGCCGGGGTGCTCAAGCACTTCCTTTGGGTGGAGTCGAGTTGTCTTTTCGGCTCAAGTATGCGTCTCAGTTAGTGGGGCCAGTTCTATCCAGTTGACAGAAAAAAAAAAAAAAAAAAAAAAATTAAAAGCTATAAATTGTCAAAGTGGTGCTGCTTGAAGGCAGTTTGCCAGGGCAAGTTGACAATGCGAAGCAAGAACTAAAATGGAGAATGCCCTTTTTAAGTGATGCCCTTTTCACCTTAATCCTGAAGCAGAATAAGGCTGTTCGTGACGGGAGCCAGAGAGCAGCAGGCCCAAAGGACGGGGTCTCCCGGGGGCTGCTGTACACCCCGCAGGTCCTTCCCTTACCTCCCAGCACCGAGCACGGCCTCTCACCCCCAACTCGAGACTCAGGCCCACAGCCCAGAGCCTCTGGGCAGGAAGCCAAGCTTAGTCAGGAGATCTGCAGGCTGCAGAGAGAGCTGGGGACCTACATTCAGAGGATAGAGCAGCTGGCAAACAGAGGTAACGGGAGTGAGCGCGTGAGCAAGCGCATTGCGTTCGGTTACGCGTCTTCCGTTCAGTGCATCGTGTTGAGGCGAGTGTGCTGTGTTCGGCTGAGCGTGTTGTGCGTTGCAGGACAGCTGGAGGAGGAGCGGTTGGACCCGGATGAGGAGCGTCGGGTGGAGATCCGCAGGCAGGAGCAGGCAGCCCGCTCTGCTCGGATTATATATGTGCTCCAGCGACAGGTCTGCAATCCACCCGGCCCCGGCAAACTTACCCTCTCACACCCACTGCAGTTACATGCTAACCCACCCACTGCACGCTAACGCGCCCACTGCAGTCACCTGCACGCTAACACGCCGACTGCAGTCACCTGCATGCTAATGCCCCCACTGCAGTCACCTGCACGCTAACGCCCCCACTGCAGTCACCTGCACGCTAACATGCCCACTGCAGTCACCTGCACGCTAACATGCCCACTGCTGTCCCCTGCTAACACGCCCACTGCACGCTAACGCCCCCACTGCAGTCACCTGCACGCTAACGCTCCCACTGCAGTCACCTGCACGCTAACGTACCCACTGCGGTCACCTGCACGCTAACGTACCCACTGCAGTCACCTGCACGCTAACGCGCCCACTGCAGTCACCTGCACGCTAACTCACCCTCTGCAGTCACCTGCATGCTAACGCCCCCACTGCAGTCACCTGCATGCTAACACACCCACTGCAGTCACCTGCACGCTAACGCCCCCACTGCAGTCACCTGCAGGCTAACGCCCCCACTGCAGTCACCTGCAGGCTAACGCCCCCACTGCAGTCACCTGCAGGCTAACGCCCCCACTGCAGTCACCTGCAGGCTAACGCCCCCACTGCAGTCACCTGCAGGCTAACGCCCCCACTGCAGTCACCTGCAGGCTAACGCCCCCACTGCAGTCACCTGCACGCTAACGCCCCCACTGCAGTCACCTGCAGGCTAACGCCCCCACTGCAGTCACCTGCAGGCTAACGCCCCCACTGCAGTCACCTGCACGCTAACGCCCCCACTGCGGTCACCTGCATGCTAACATGCCCACTGCAGTCACCTGCACGCTAACGCCCCCACTGCAGTCACCTGCACGCTAACGCCCCCACTGCAGTCACCTGCACGCTAACATGTCCACTGCAGTCACCTGCACGCTAACGCCCCCACTGCAGTCACCTGCACGCTAACGCCCCCACTGCAGTCACCTGCACGCTAACGCCCCCACTGCAGTCACCTGCACGCTAACGCCCCCACTGCAGTCACCTGCACGCTAACGCCCCCACTGCGGTCACCTGCACGCTAACATGTCCACTGCAGTCACCTGCACGCTAACGCCCCCACATGCTAGTGCTAGCACCCCTACAGCAGTGCCGGCTTCCCTTGCCGTCATGGCGCATTTATTTCTGCATTCGGATGGATTTGTTACTCTGTGCTCTAACTCCATTTTCTCTTTCTCTGTTTCAGGTGAAAGAGATTCAAGAGGATTTAGACAAGCTGCGCTCACAGAAGATAAAGCACACAAAAAAGGTAAGAGTTTAGCAGTTTGGATAGTTGGTACTGATAAGGTGTCTGTTGTTCAGTTTGCAGAGGGGCGGCGGAAATGGTCCGCAGACAAAATCGATAGTATCTTGAAGTACTGGTTTCACCTCAGTCAATTACTTTACCTCCCAGGTTATTGGGAGAAATCAGTAATCGGTTATTTTATGAAGCTGTTTGATGAAATCCTTGCAGCTCCCTCAGTGTAAAATGTTAGGTAATGGTCTCTCTCTCTCTCTCTCTCTCCCTCTCCCTCTCCCTCTCCCCCTCCCCCTCCCCCTCCCCCTCCCTCTCCCTCTCCATCCCTCCCTCCCTCCCTCCCTCCCCCTCCCTCTCTCTCCCCTGCAGTCCAGAGCAGTGGACAGGCTGGCCGCGGCACACAGAGGGGCCGTCCGGGCCATCCAGGTCTTCATCACTCAGCTGCCCGACCAATCGGAGAGGAAGATGCCGTCCCATTACCGAGAGCTGGGGCAGCTGATTCGCCAGCTCTCCCTGTGTTCGGCCAAGGTGGAGGCGGGCCAGGGGTCCTCTGTCCCCGAGACGGCCATCGACATCCTGCAGAAAGTGGAGGTCAGGCTGGAGTGTTTGCGCTGCGCTTCCTTGCACAAAAATAACACTGCATAAATACAGTCTCATAAATTTCATAAAAGTGAAAGTGTTGATGTCAGTTGCTCAGTCTCGAGTTCACTTGGATATTCGCCAGGTAATCCCCCGACTGAGGAAGGCCTGAATAGAGTAGTTGTTATTATATAGCTGGCGTGGCCGTGACAGGAGTGTTTGTTTGCCCGCGCTGTTGTCAAGCGGCTGTTGTGCTGAAGCCTGCTGTGTGCTGCAGGCCCTGGACTCTGCCCTCACTAAGCAGGAGAGGGGGAGGGCCAAAGAGCTGAGGGT
Source organism: Conger conger (assembly GCF_963514075.1). Classification (NCBI taxonomy): domain Eukaryota; kingdom Metazoa; phylum Chordata; class Actinopteri; order Anguilliformes; family Congridae; genus Conger; species Conger conger. The sequence continues at coordinate 7,897,452 of NC_083772.1, forward strand.
GAGCAGCAGCTCTCCGGCGAGGCGCAGGTCCCCCGGGGGCCGACAGCACAGCGCCTCCCCTCCCCGAGCAGCGCGAGGGCCGGCCGCCAGGGGCCCCGGCGGGCCCCGCAGACCCCCCGCTCTCAGAAAGAATCTGCCGGGTGAGCTACGCGCAGCCTCTCGCTCAAACCTGCCGCTCTTGAAAATGGCCTGCCAGTTTGGAGGGGTAATGTTGTCCCTTATCAGGCAGGAGATTGACGGCCTGGCCCGACGGTCCTGCGGGCAGAGACGAGGTGCTGAGGGTGGGGCTGGACAGACTGGTACGCGCTCGAGGGCTCGGGGGCGGGGCGTCCCGGAGCCACAGAGGCCCTCCTGAGGTGACCAAGGTTGGTACGGGAGCCATGCAGAGTCGTGCGGAGTCGTGCGGAGTCGTGCGGAGTCGTGCGGAGTCGTGCGGAGTCATGCGGAGTCATGCAGAGTCATGCAGAGTCATGCAGAGTCATGCAGAGTCATGCAGAGTCATGCAGAGTCATGCAGAGTCATGCAGAGTCATGCAGAGTGCATTCTTTTCATACGTTTCATTCCGCATGATAATTTATTTTTTGATTTGTTTCTCACGTCTGTTGTCTCAAAAGAAGCGCGCCCCTTCACACGACGGGAGGGTGCGTAAGCCAACTGTCTCGTCCCGACTGAAGGAAGCCCAGCTGCAGCAGAAAGACACCTCCATCCCCTGGATACCCACATCTCCTCATGCCTCTCCTCCACAGCTGTGAGCTCAGAGACTGCTTTTTGTGTACATCATCGCATTATGTTGCATTACGGTGCATTGTGTAACGTAACGCTACCATTACATTGCGTTGTGTTAACGTTAACATTCATTGGAACAGATGCTCTTATCCTGAGCAATGTACAACATCATCCTGACGTGTGTGAGCAATCGGCGCTAGGCCTGGCTAGCGGCGTTCCCAGACAAGCGGCCAGGCATCTGGCACCGCTGAGGGAGTAATGCGGGCCTGTGCTAACCCAGAGATGTCACACAGAGCCTCAGGACGTGCGTGTCCTGTCCTCTTCATGTCCCGCAGAGTCCAGCCCCAGCCCATGCCGCCCCGGTGTCTGTTCGCCCAGCTGCAGCAGTCCGAGGGCTGGGAGGAGCAGCGCGGCCCCCCCAGAGCGCCCGGGGGCCCGGGCCTGGACACGGAGCAGAGGAGAGAGGCTCACGGTGAAGCCGTCCGGTCAGTCAAAAAAAAAGGCCTTTTTTAAAAACATTTTTACATTTTTTATTATTATTATATTATATTATTATTCGACCTGTTTTTCCTGGGAGTGATGTATTCCAGCAGTCCCTTGAACATGAAGGTTCTCTGCCATTCAGAGTGCAACCTGAAGCCTTAGCCGTGCTCCATTATAGCTTCACAGGTAATATGAATTAATATTAAAAATGTTCTAGTGTGCTGTGTGGACCCCAGTCTGGTATCTGTTAAGGTACTTTTCCCGTGTGTGGATGGGCCTCATGGTCTGGTGTCCGTCGAGGCGCTGCTCCATGTGTGGATGGGCCCCACGGTCTAGTCAGGAATCTGGACTGTGTTAGTGCCAACTGTGGCCCTCAGCCCCTCAAGGAAGCTTCGAAGTGGAGGGCATGCTCATTTGGCCTGACTTGGTACTGCAGGCTGCAGCGATGAGCCCTGATGGAGATATAATTGTCCGTTTCAAATTGGGGAGAAAAAGGGGAGACTCCATAAAAATAAAATAAAAAGTGCATTCGTAGCTTTAAAAAAAAAAAAAAAGAATTTGTTAATGATGCAATATTGAATGATGAAGAAGGGGTGTTAGTTCTCACGTGTGTGTGTGTGTGTGTGTGTGTGTGGGTGTGTGTGTGGGTGTGTGTGTGTGTGTGTGCGTGATGGAAAGTATCAGACTAACTGTGCCCTGCTGACTGTTGGTACTGAATGTGGATGGTTTCTCAGGCAGGCGTGGGTGGATAAGCAGACCACACGCAGACTGAGGGAGCTGGGCCAGCTCAGTAAGGAGGAGTCCGAGAGGATCAACAGACTCAGGTACTGCAGCACCGACCCTGCCCCTGCGTCCGTATGGTGAAACACACTCAGACTGCTGTCAGCCTGCTTCCAGTGACTCTCTATGATTATCACGTGGTAATGGAACATACACTATATTGCCAAAGGTATTCACTCAGCTATCCAAATCGTTGAATTCAGGTGTTCCAATCACTTCCATGGCAACATGTGTATAAAATCAAGCACCTAGGCATGCAGACTACTTCTACAAGCATTTGTGAAAGAATGGGTCGCTCTCAGGAGCTCAGTGAATTCCAGCGTGGTACCGTGATAGGATGCCATCTGCATGTTTGCATGTAACTGCAGTGGGTGTGGAAGCGATTGGGAACGACAGAAACTCATCCACGAAGTATTAGGCCACGTAAAATCACAGAGCGGGGTCAGCGGATGCTGAGGCGCGTAGTGCGCAGAGGTCGCCAACTTTCTGCAGAGTCAATAGCTACAGACCTCCAAACGTCATGTGATCTTCAGATTAGCTCAAGAACAGTGCGTAGAGCGCTTCATGGAATGGGTTTCCATGGCCGAGCAGCTGCATCCAAGCCTTACATCACCAAGCGCAATGCAAAGCGTCGGATGCAGTGGTGTAAAGCACGCCGCCACTGGACTCTAGAGCAGTGGGGTCGTGTTCTCTGGAGTGACGAATCACGCTTCTCCGTCTGGCAATCTGATGGATGAGTCTGGGTTTGGCGGTTGCCAGGAGAACGGTACTTATCTGACTGCATTGTGCCAAGTTTAAAGTTTGGTGGAGGGGGGATTATGGTGTGGGGTTGTTTTTCGGGAGTTGGGCTCGGCCCCTTAGTTCCAGTGAAAGGAACTCTTAATGCTTCAGCATACCAAGACATTTTGGACAATTTCATGCTCCCAACTTTGTGGGAACAGTTTGGAGATGGCCCCTACCTGTTCCAACATGACTGCGCACCAGTGCACAAAGCAAGGGCCATAAAGACATGGATGAGCGAGTTTGGTGTGGAAGAACTTGACTGGCCTGCAGTCCTGACCTCAGCCCGATAGAACACCTTTGGGATGAATTAGAGCGGAGACTGCAAGCCAGGCCTTCTCGTCCAACATCAGTGTCTGACCTCACAAATGCACTTCTGGAAGAATGGTCAAAAATTCCCATAAACACACTCCTAAACCTTGTGGACAGCCTTCCTAGAAGAGTTGAAGCTGTTATAGCTGCAAAGGGTGGGCCGACATCATATTAAATCCTATGGTTTAAGAATGGGATGTCACTCACGTTCATATGCGTGTGAAGGCAGACGAGCGAATACTTTTAGCAATATAGTGTATGTATGTTATATTTGATTATAGTAGTGGAAATGTCTGGTGGAAACTAGACAAATGTGTGAAAAAGCATAGTGGAAAGAATCATCTCAGTATCTGTATCCTCAGTATCCCCAGGTGATGAAAGGATTAAAAGTGACAAAGATTAGTGAAGTAAAGGAGATCATGTTCCAATGTGCTGGAGGGTATTGCTGGACCTGCATCGCAGCTGCCTGATCGTGTGTGTGTGTGTGTGTGTGTGTGTGTGTGTGTGTGTGTGTGTGTGTGTGTGTGTGGGTGTGTGTGTGTGTCCTTGTTTGTATGGTGTGTGTTACACAGGGAAGAGGTTGGCTCCCCGACGCTGTGGGCAGAGAGAGCTGAGAGGGAAGCTCGTGAAAGACTTCAGCCTCTGCTGGCTCAAGCGCAGGTAGTGCACCTGAGCTCCGCAGAAGCACAATTTTACATACATAAACGCACAGATACATTGGTTATTGCTGGAAGCGTTGGTCCAGCCTTGACATACATTGTTCAAACGCGCATACCTGAGAAGGCTTACACAGTACGCACAACGTAGGGTCTGGTATGCAAGATTCGGAAAGTTGTAACAAGCAGGCTGTGCAAACAAATATGCCAAGTCCATGCTAGCTAGCTAGCTAGCTAGAGGAAAGCAAGCAATTCATGCAACAGTGGAGACTGCAGTAAAAAAATTAAAAAATAAAAAAGGCATAAAAGCATCCAGATGTGGTCAAGAGGTTCGTTTTTCAGTCCAAATGTCAGAATGGGGGAGAAATGTGAAAAGTGTGAAAACAAAAAACATCCAGTGAGCAGCAGTTCTGTGGGCAGAAACACATTTATTTTATTTAGTTGCTGCTAGATGATTGGCTGATTAAATATTTGCATTAAGCTGGTTTACCTAATAAAGTGGTCAATGAATGTATATAGGCTAGATTTAACATCACCTCTGGTTTCATGGGAGAGAGTGGTTTTATGACCGATATAGTGTATATATATATATATTTTTTTAAATTCTTAATATAATAGTGTGAGAGGGTCCAGTTCCATTTCTGCACTCATAGGTATTGGTCAACACATACTCCCCCTTAGCACACAATGACTCCTTGAATTTGGGGCCTTTCTAACAGCAGATCCGGGAGTCCTGGGACCGGAAGGCTGGATCGTTGAGACATCGGCTGTCTGAGCAGGCTGCTGACAGAGTGAGTCACCCTCCAACACTCACTCTATGTAGCGAAGGCTAATGCTGACACGCACTGTGTAGCGCAGGCTAATGCTGACACACACTGTAGCGCAGGCTAATGCTGACACGCACTGTAGCGCAGGCTAATGCTGACACACACTGTAGCGCAGGCTAATGCTGACACACACTGTAGCGCAGGCTAATGCTGAAACACTGTGTTGCACAGGCTAATGCTGACACTCACTGTAGTGCAGGCTAATGCTGACACACACCGTGTAGCGCTGGCTAATGCTGACACACACTGTGGAGCACAGGCTAATGCTGACACACACTGTAGCGCAGGCTAATGCTGACACACACCGTGTAGCGCAGGCTAATGCTGAAACGCACCGTGTAGCGCAGGCTAATGCTGACACACTGTGTAGCCCTGGCTAATGCTGACACACACTGTAGCGCAGGCTAATGCTGACACGCACTGTAGCGCAGGCTAATGCTGACACGCACTGTAGCGCAGGCTAATGCTGACACGCACTGTAGCGCAGGCTAATCCTGAAACACACTGTGCAGCGCAGGCTAATGCTGAAACACACTGTAGCGCAGGCTAATGCTGACACACACTGTGTAGCGCTGGCTAATGCTGACACACTGTAACACAGGCTAGTGCTGACACGCACTGTGGAGCACAGGCTAATGCTGACACACACTGTAGCGCAAGCTAATCCTGAAACACACTGTGTAGCGCAGGCTAATGCTGACACACACTGTAGCGCAGGCTAATGCTGAAACACTGTGTAGCACAGGCTAATGCTGACACTCACTGTAGTGCAGGCTAATGCTGACACACACCGTGTAGCGCAGGCTAATCCTGACACACACTGTGGAGCACAGGCTAATGCTGACACACACTGTAGCGCAGGCTAATGCTGACACACACCGTGTAGCGCAGGCTAATGCTGAAACGCACCGTGTAGCGCAGGCTAATGCTGACACACTGTGTAGCCCTGGCTAATGCTGACACACACTGTAGCGCAGGCTAATGCTGACACGCACTGTAGCGCAGGCTAATGCTGACACGCACTGTAGCGCAGGCTAATGCTGACACGCACTGTAGCGCAGGCTAATCCTGAAACACACTGTGCAGCGCAGGCTAATGCTGAAACACACTGTAGCGCAGGCTAATGCTGACACACACTGTGTAGCGCTGGCTAATGCTGACACACTGTAACACAGGCTAGTGCTGACACGCACTGTGGAGCACAGGCTAATGCTGACACACACTGTAGCGCAAGCTAATCCTGAAACACACTGTGTAGCGCAGGCTAATGCTGACACACACTGTAGCGCAGGCTAATGCTGAAACACTGTGTAGCACAGGCTAATGCTGACACTCACTGTAGTGCAGGCTAATGCTGACACACACCGTGTAGCGCAGGCTAATCCTGACACACACTGTGGAGCACAGGCTAATGCTGACACACACTGTGTAGCGCTGGCTAATGCTGACACACTGTAACACAGGCTAGTGCTGACACGCACTGTGGAGCACAGGCTAATGCTGACACACACTGTAGCGCAAGCTAATCCTGAAACACACTGTGTAGCGCAGGCTAATGCTGACACACACTGTGTAGCGCAGGCTAATGCTGAAACACACTGTGTAGCGCAGGCTAATGCTGAAACACACTGTGTAGCACAGGCTAATGCTGACACACACTGTAGCGCAGGCTAATGCTGAAACACACTGTGTAGCACAGGCTAATGCTGAAACACACTGAATGTTTTTAACATCTTGTGGAATCCATGCCACAAATAATTGAGGCTGTTTTGAGAGCAAAGGGAGGCCCGGCCCAGTATTAATTTAGTGTTCCTAATACAGTGCTCGGAGTGCGTGGTTGTGTAATGACCTGAGTGTAAGGTTTTTGGGGTGTTGATGCTGTGGCCCTCTGCAGGCTGTGGTGAACGCGGAGCTGCTGAGCGAGGCTGTGCTGGAGGACGTGCTGGAGGACACTGCTCAGGCCCTGTGGGCCGCCGAGAGGAGCAGGGAGCTGGAGCAGGGAGCCGAACAACTGCTGCAGGCGCCTACTCTGGAGACCATGCTCCTCAGGATGGAGGAGATGGAGGTGTGTGTGTGTGTGTGTGTGTGTGTGTGTGTGTGTGTGTGTGTGTGTGTTCTACCTTCATGGATACTATTGTTCGTGGTAATACATGTTTTGCCATATTTTGGGACAGCCAACAAAAAAAATAATTCGGAAATCATTCAAACTTCTGATAAGTGTTCATTGGTTGTCCCAAGTTTTTTTTTGGTCGAAGGCAGTGGGCTTGTGTGTGTGTTTTTTAGGAATTGTGTGTGTGGTGTGTGTGTGTGTTCTGCCTGTACTTAAATTAGTCTCTCTACCCCTCCCTCACACACTCAGAAAGACCAGGAGGATGTACGTCTGCGCTTGGCTGGGATTTCATACTCCAACCTTCGGTTCAGTGAAAAGGATGATGGGACAGGTGAGTGCACGGTGAAGGCAGAATTGTCATTCTCAACAGACATCTAACTCTCAAGCCGAATCCAGACGGGTTGATTAACCCATGCTTGCTTACTTTCTCAATTTTATTTATTTGCCGCTCACTCCTATCGCTGCAGGGGGCACAGAAAAGCTTGTGTTCTCCTCCGAAGTGTCAGAACCCTAACTCTTAACACACCGCGGGCTGTTTACGAGTCAGAGGACTCTCTGGGTTGTGCGTGGCTCAACAGATGGAGCGCAGGAGACAGCGGGAGCTGGAGCAAAACTCAGGGCTGCCCGCCCACCCAGCAGTCATATTTTCACATTTCTATTCTGTAAAGCAGAGGTCACCAACCCCGGTCCTGGAGAGCTACTGGGTCTGCTGGTTTTTGTTTTCACCTTAAAAGCAGCACCCTGTTGAGACCCAGGTCACCAGGTGAGGTGAGTTAGCTGTGTAATCATCTGCTCTAATTGATTAATTAAGTGCAGAGTAACAGCGAAAACCAGCAGGCTCAGTAGCTCTCCAGGACCAGGGTTGGTGACCTCTGCTGTAAAGAATAAAAGCTCAGCTTAGACCTAGATGGATTGGCTTTTATGGAGTAGCCATGTGAAGGATGCATTACATGCAGATGTAATGTACATGCACTCTCTCCACTCCTCCTCCCCTCCCCTCTTCTCCTACCCTACTTGGCTCCAGACCCCAGGCCCTCATCCCCCCAGCCCCTGCGTCTCACCAGGCCAGCCCTGAGGCCCGTGGCTGCTGTGGACATCGTGCTGCAGGCCCCGGTGGAGGCAGGGTGAGTGGACTGCCCTCCTCTGGCTCGTCTGTGTCCTGTGTGTGTGGATACCTGTTTCAGGTGTGGTGAGATGCTGTGTGTGTGGATACCTGTTTCAGGTGTGGTGAGATGCTGTGTGTGTGGATACCTGTTTCAGGTGTGGTGAGACGCTGTGTGTGTGGATACCTGTTTCAGGTGTGGTGAGACGCTGTTTGTGTGGATACCTGTTTCAGGTGTGGTGAGACGCTGTGTGTGTGGATACCTGTTTCAGGTGTGGTGAGACGCTGTGTGTGTGGATACCTGTTTCAGGTGTGGTGAGATGCTGTGTGTGTGGATACCTGTTTCAGGTGTGGTGAGATGCTGTGTGTGTAGATACCTGTTTCAGGTGTGGTGAGATGCTGTGTGTGTGGATACCTGTTTCAGGTGTGGTGAGATGCTGTGTGTGTGGATACCTGTTTCAGGTGTGGTGAGATGCTGTGTGTGTGGATACCTGTTTCAGGTGTGGTGAGATGCTGTGTGTGTGGATACCTGTTTCAGGTGTGGTGAGATGCTGTGTGTGTGGATACCTGTTTCAGGTGTGGTGAGATGCTGTGTGTGTGGATACCTGTTTCAGGTGTGGTGAGATGCTGTGTGTGTGGATACCTGTTTCAGGTGTGGTGAGATGCTGTGTGTGTGGATACCTGTTTCAGGTGTGGTGCGATGCTGTGTGTGTGCATCCATCTGGACAACACGCACCCACATGCCCAGACGCGCACACACTCACATACTCACACACACACACTCACACATACTCTCAAACACTCTCACACACACACACACACATACACACACACACTCACACATACTCTCAAACACTCTCACACACTCACTCTCTCACACACTCACTCTCTCACACACACACAAACACACGCTCACACACTCACACTCACACACACACTCACACACACACTCTCACACACACACACACACACACACACACACACGCTCACACACTCACACACTCACACACACACACACACTCATGCACGTACCTCAGGTTTCTATGAGGGAATACCCCCCCACCTCATTCCCCCTCAAGCGTTTGGTGTGTGTTGTTTATTTCCTGTGTGCTGGACATTGTAAGACTGCCGTCAATCTGTCTGGTGGGAAGGGTACTGATGTCAGGCCGTGGACTCGCCTGTCTATGAATCAGGTACAGTAGTGTCAGTGCTGTTGATTTATCAACTGCTTCTTTTATGTGGGTCATTACATTGTCATTTATCTGGTGTATCTATTTGTATCTATTATCTATTTGAGAAAAAAACACTGGGAGGGTATATTGTACCTTGGTTCCTGTAGCAACTGAGCAAATCAGTTTACACACACACACACACACACACACACGCGCACAAACAGATGCACACTATGACTCTCTCTTTCCCTGTCTGTAGCTCACTCTCTCGCTGTTGCACGCACATGCAGGTTGTGAGCGAAAGCAATAAATAGAAATATCTGTAGAAATGCAGTATGGTCTCTTGTATAGTTTGTGCCATATCCGCTAGAGGGAGCTTGTGGTCTTGTTTGGCTATTTTTTTATTTTTTTAAAATTTATTTAATATTACTCCTGAGGCCTGACTCGTGAAAATAGTGATTACGGCTGCTGTTCTCTCAACAAATCGGTGTTGAGAGAGTTTCCTATTTGGCTGTTTCAGTTTACAAACCTCCTTTTGCTGATATGTTTGAACAGTGATTATGTGAGTGCATTGTGGAATCACAGTTCCTGATTACTGTGCAGAGCTTGTTATCGGCAGCCTCCTCTCTCATTACTAGTGTTTACAGCATCCTGTTCACCGCGGGACTCCGTGAATAAGCACACACAAGGAGTATGCAACTACTGGAGATGAAATAAAACACACTGCTATCTCTCTCACTCATGATACACACACACACACACACACACTACTGTTCTGTTTGGGGTCACCTTGTCCTTTTCTACTTTTTCTGATTTAATATTTTATTTTCTCTATTTGACATAAAAAAATTCATACACGGTCAAAGTGCAGACTCTTTTATTAAAGGGTATTTTTGTACATAATGGTTTCACCATGTAGTAATTACAGTACTTCTTATATAAAGCCCCCGCATTTCAATGTTTGAGACAAATTAACATAATGTCAAATAAGAGTCATTTTTGTATTTGATTGCCTAACCTTTGTATGCCATGACTTCCTAATGTCTGTGACCTCATCAGAGTCTGGATATCATATTTTCAGGTTGTCCTACAAGCGATACTAAAACTCATTTGCATTTGAATGGATCTATGGGAATTGGGGGGTGGGACTAGATTCAGCTATAAATTATGCTGATCGAGTTTGTTGGATAAATGGCTTTAAGTCGTCAAATGTAGGTTGTCTAAGGTATCATACCACTGTGCTGCTGTCAGATATGCAGTACGTACAACAAGAATTGTGGAATACATAGACATTTGGATGTATGCACACATTCACACTCTTTCTCTCACACATGCACACACACACACACACACACACACACACACACACACACACACCTTTCCTGTATTCTGTTCAGTCCAAACACCAGAGGTGCTTTTTAGTTGACCAGTTATGACATTTGCTCAAAAAATTTTCAAAGCTTTGTTTCGTAGCTGAGGATCTAACTTGGTAGATTTTAAGAGAGTAAACACTATTCCCCTTCCTTTTAAGCAGGGGCATATAAACACTAGCAGATGGAGATATGACGTAGCATTGTGGGTGTGTCTGTGCATTCCTCACATTCCGCATGTGTGAAGTAAGCATTGTTTCTACAAATCTAGTTAGGTTGATGAAATAATACAGGGGAATGTATATTATGCATAGTGTCAAAATAATTTTTGATGACATGGGCTAGAATAAATTTACTGTAGTTGCGCTCGATCGCTCACCGACCAAGATTTGATAAATTGCTTCTCTGTAACTAATTTATCATCATTTCTGATGCATACTACTCGGATAATTATGATTAATATGAACATGTGCCATTAATGCTATTTCAGCTGTATAAAGCGAATGCCATGCATACAAACTCGCTAATGTTGGTATCGGGCTGTGTTACTGTAAGGATAATTAGGAACTAGAGCTCATCTGCCTGTGCTCTTCTGAATCCAGAGTGCATCAACAGGGGCTGTGATGAGCTTTGCAGTGCTAGCATGATTAAGCAATCAAAACTGGAGAGGAAAAAAAATCATTTTGAAAGTTAGATTTCTCTGATTTTCAGCCCAACTAGTGAACTTGTTATTTTGAGCTACTGCTTGTTTGGACATACGTGTACCTGCGTAGACCAATCAGCGAGGAGCACCTGAAAATGTACTGCACCGCCGTAGTCCAATCAGTGTGGTGCACCTGAAAATATACCTGTATATTTCAAGCAGTGTACACCTCTGGCAGTGTGGTTAACATCACCGAGATCAGGAAGCATCTTAATGGGAGGGAAGTGTTAGTGGTAGAAACTCAGAAAGCCTCAAGCCCATTGCTTAAAGAATATAAAGGGTTTATATTATTGATTATTGAGCTTGTTGTGATTAAGTGTGTGCAAATGGAACAAAATCACTGATTTGGCGTGGAGAGCAAAAAAAAAGAGAGAAAAAAAAGCTCCTATTGCCATTTCTCTAGTCGCTGGACAGTAGTTTTTGAGGACCGTTTTTGTTTTTATGTTGATTTACTATTTTGGTTTACAACCGTGGTAGTAGATTTTTAGGTTTTTGCTGAAAACGTGATGCTGGATACTGTCCATTTCCCCTCACACCCACGCTTACCTGACACTTTTCTGTGCTTGCTTTCATAATGCACGACTGTATTAGCCTGCTTACCATTGCAGGATGAGTGAAAAATGTGGTTCAAGTGTTAAGGATGTGCCCTACACGCAGGAGGTTGCGAATCTCATGTTTAAGAATAATTATGGATTGGTTAATGTGCAAAAACCTATACCAGACTGCTAAAATTTCATTTTTGTCAGAAAACAGCAGTGTTAGCTGATGTGCAGACCTGTGTGTGTGGTGTGCTTGTGTTGGGAATTAAAGAAGGGACAAAATGACACAATTCATTAAAATGATTACATTATTTTGAGTGCAAGCTTTAAATAATGGGTACTTAATCCTACTTTAATATGGGCTTTAATGAAATTTTAGAAGCATACTCCATGCAATTGGATCTCTAACTGTGTCCCCTGTTTGTATAAAATCTGTGGCTTGGATGGTGTGGACACATTTTATTAAGGATATATAGGAGTGTGGTGGGGCTGAATGCTTTTAAGAGATGGCAATGTGTTCTGGCACTAGACCTAGCCTTTCATTTACAGCAATTAGAGAAAAATGTCAAATGTTTCCAGAAGGAACTGAATGGCAGCGTAGAGGCCAGGATGGGTTTTCTATGAGACCTCGTGTTTGTTTTGTTAGGGAGCAGCTGGATTTGAAGTGCCCAGCATGTAAGGCATTTTAGCTCTGGCATTAGAACAGATAATTGCAATGGTAAAGCTGAGAAGATATGAACGCGTGTCGAACCTCCTCGATGCCATCCACAGACAGGAAAGGCTGAATCCTGCGTATGTCTCAATTGTAGTAGCGGTGCTGAGCTACTGACCCCTCTGTGCGTTTCTATTCCAGTGGCGTTTGAGAACGTGTCCAGGAAAGAAGGGGCGAATGGCCCGGGGAACACGTTTACAGAACACAAAGCCGTTGGGTTATTCTGCGTGGCTTTTTGGGGTTTTGCTTTCTCAACCGGTATCATCGCAAAGCTGAGCAAGCTCCATGCTGAGCTTCAGGGCAAAGGGGAAAAAGAAGAAGAAGAAGAAATTAAATGAAATTTATAGAGCGAGACAAACTGGCCAATTTCAAGAATTTGCCCACCGCATCGGAGAGTCTTCGGAAATCCTGTTAAAACAACATTGAGCTAAATGAAACCAATTAAAAGCAACAGCACACATTGACAGCAATTACAGAGCTTTGCTTTGCTTTCGGCAGGGCATTAATTACTAACCTACACTGCCCATACTCCGGTATTCCATCGTCTCTCTTACTCTATTGTACCCCGCTGAGCTACCTGTTTGGAGGAGGTGGCTCTCGCCCCGCTCTGCTCTGATGCACTTGCTGCAGTCACAGGTCCCTAAATGAGAACGCCCACTTTATTTTGTGAGGAATAACCTTGAAGTGAATGGCAGGCAGACACCCCCATCCTCTCAAGCATATTTATTCTGAATGCAAATGCGAGGCATTGAGTCAACAGCCTACACTCAGGTACTGAAAAATGCATTCAGATGTTTTTATTCTCAAACTCCGTTTGGGGGGAAAAAAAGAACACTTGCAGTTCTTTGTTTGTTAGTGGAAAACTTGAATGCTTGTTGTTTATTGTGGTAATAAAATGTACCTTGAACTGAAACCATTTTTCTCAGACCTCATGGGTGAGAACATTTTGTGGTGAAATATGTGGGCTTTAGGCAGTGAAATGTAGAAGAACTCAAATGAAGAGACCACATCGACCTTCCGACAGTGAAAGATAATGGAGTGTACCCTGGAGCCTGAATGCAGATACACACGCTATATTCATATTAAACTAATGCATCGATAGGATCAAGTATTCTAACATGCAAGGACACTATCTCATAAAGTGGAACATTGTAAGTACTATGCTGTGGGTTTTGTGTTATCCTCAGATGATAAACATATTTTATCTCCCATGTTTTGGACTCTCCCTTTTAAGACCTGTGTTAGATATAAGCTTGTGTGTTTTCCCCTGAAACACAAAGACAGAGAAGTGGCGGACTGCTGGTAGCAGTCTGCAGGGCCGCTGGTGTCCTGGGCCCCAGTAGGGGCCCCTCAGATGATGACACGGGGCTCCCCGCTGGCTTGGCTCGTCCATTAGTGGGCTGAACAGAGCCCGGCTGTTTCTCGGTCCTGTCGCAGGCCGCATTGTCATTCAGGTGGGCAGGCCTTGACGGCCGCTACAGGCAGCCGGTATCAGCCGGTTCAGAAGATGAGAGATTACATTGCTGTCTGCGGCCGCCGTTTACCCCTTTCAAACATCTCCACCGAGCCGCCAACTTTGAGTGCAGCCGCATACTAAAGCCCCAGAGAACGCCCACACAGCGTCGGATGCCATTCGATTTCTTTCAGTGAATTATTGTTTTTGATGTCGGAAAAGGGCACCTTGCAGCTGGGATAAAAGGGAAGTGATTGTTCGGTGTGTTCGACCGGCTCCGTACGGACTCCACTAAAAGAAACTGCAGCTGTGTGCTGGAAGGGGAAGCTGTGTGCGTCTGACTGGCTGGCCCGGCAGCAAACTGACAGAGACAGATCTGCCACGGCTAGAGCAAGGGGCCACAACTCTACAGCTGTGTGTGTACACCTGTATGTGTCAGTCAGGGAGATGTCTGTGTTGGGAGGCTTTGTGTGGAGGGGCCGCAGGCTGTGGTTACAGAACAAATGTACAGAACGGACCCACAGGTTCATGTATTCATTAATGGGCTCCAGCTATTCAGCGTTTCAGAAGACTCTACCAGGGAGCCGCTGCAGTCCATTCGCCTTCGACGAGTGAACATGCAAAGGAACCGAGAATCCTCTGAAGCCGTATCGACCCGCACGACCATTTAATCTCCTTTTAAAGTCCCCTTCTGTTCTTCCGCAGGCCTGCCTTTGAGACCTCCCTGGATGAGGACACCTCCCCCTGGCCCAGCCCCTCTAAACCAGCAGACCCGCTCCCGGGAGAGAGGGGCGGAGCCATCCCCCTGTCCCTGCCAGTCAGCATGCAGAGAAACATGCAGGCGTACAGGCAGGATTATGAGTCATACCTGCACCTGGTGTCACACGAAGCCGTGGGCAGTTTCAATCCCTGGGTCATTGCTGACAGGTGAGAGTCTCCCAGCCCAAACACCTGAATGTAAACCACTTCATTTTATTAGTACAGTGATGACTAATGAGATGAGAAATCTAGGACAATTAGGCAAAAAATTGGTCTCCACAGTAATGTTCTCTTCTGTGTTTATGGTGCATTTACACGGCTCAGTCACTGTTGCTGTAGATTGTGCTCGGAGCCGTCAGCTGAGATTGCTGAGCACAGTGGCACCCCCACCCACCATGCTGTGCATTGGAATTGGGTTTCAGTTCAACAGTTCTCAGTTCTGTGCATCAAGAGGGCCTGCAGTGTCTTGTTTTGCTGCCTTAGTGCCTAGCGTTGCAGCCTGTACACATTTTAATGGGGGTCATTTTTACCAGCCACCCTGACTGTCCTGAACTCTCGGACTATTAAACGACAGAAAATGGATAAATGGATTAAAAAAAACACGATGGGAGCAGAGAGGAAACTGCTTGTGAATGCTGCTGGGCAGAGTGGAGCCGGCTACAGGAGGGCAGCCTACTGAGATGGAGGAATGAAGGAAGCCTCAATGAAGGAAGGAAATGTAGCCTATGGGAGAAATGGGAATTATATCTCTTCTGGTTTCATGGGAGAGCCGGTTTATCGCCGCTATAATTTTATATATTGTTATTATTAATAAAAAAAGTGACAGTGGGTCCAGTTCCGCTTCTGCGTTGATGGGTATGGTCAAGCCATGTAGTTTCTGCCACACATACTCTCCCTTAGCTACATCACGGTCTGGCTAAACCAGGCTTGCCTGGTCTTCTTTATAGGTAGTTCTCCTGTTATTTAATGTAAATTGAAAGCAGTGAATATATAATATATTTTGAGTGTAATGTTACGGGCCAAAGCAACAGGTGGGTGCGACTGGCGAGAGCCGTGGAGGTCTCAGGGTTTACGTAGCGCTTCGGGCTGTCTGGCTCTGAGCTATAGCACTGGCGGGTTGGTGATTTGGGTGGAGGTGGTGGAACCTAGTTGAGCCCCTGACTGACTGCAGCCGGTGGTGTTTGTGGAGACAAGCTGCCTCTCGCTGAATCACTGCAGCAGTCTCTGGCCCTGGCCACGCTCAACCACTGTGGACCGCTGTCCACGGTGCTGAACCACTCTGGGCCAGTGTCCACGGTGCTCAACCACTGTGGACCGCTGTCCACGGTGCTCAACCACTCTGGGCCAAGCAAAACTGCTTTGCCCCGCTGTCCATGGTGTTGACCGGATGGTCGTGGTGCTGAGTCTGCCGTAGTGTTCGGGGTGGAGCGGGTTTGTGCAGGACACAGAGCACGTGTGTCCCACACCCTGGCAGGAACTAAAAGGATTTGACCAATTTTCGGAGTGACGGAGAATTCCAAAATGGCCCCAAAAGACAGGATGTGGGAGAGGTTTCCATTTCTTCACTCTTGTATAAGTGAGATGCACTGCTGAAATTGGCTGAAAAATATAGAGAAGGGAGAGAGCTCTCCATCGGCCTCATTACTCTGAACATGAGAGAGATAAGATGAGAGTGATTGAGAGCGATTGAGAGCGAGAGGAAGACTCTCTCTGGTACTCTTCGAGTTTCTAGATACAGTATCGAGGCTGCTTTCAGCCAGGGTATGACCAGGTACTCTCCGGCTTTTGTTCTCACACAAGCATTATTGGCTGCTGGGCAAGTTGTGTCCTAAAAGTACTGTGGTGGAAAAATGGCCACATGTTTCTGATTAGACTGTAGTGAGTGCGGTAGCTCATATGTTTGCATTGGTTGGCTCTTCCACTGAAAATATCTAAATTCAAACCTCAACATCTCACTTGTTTCAAAACCGATCTCAATGCCATTTTGCAGGTCTACTACAATAGCAACGTGCTCGCCAGCTGATTTTGGTATAGCTACGCTGCGCCATGTCTGTGCTATGGATACCCCTAAAATTGAGCATAAAAAATTCCAACAGATCCGAACACAAGACCACTCATTCTGTCGGAAATGTATGTGCTTTTTCTAATTTTCATGACTGAACATTTTATTACATTTGAATTTGACCTCAAAGATAGGAATTTTGACGATGAATTGTACATAGATTTAACATGTGGAGACACAATGCTAACATGAATGAGGCTAATCTAAAGTTCTAAATGAACATGCGACAGTTATGTTCAGCAACGTTATGGCGTGCAGTTGGTAGCTAGATGACATTACATAGCACATGGAGTAGGCTAGCAGCAGCCAGTCATATCATGTCATATC
The DNA here is from genome assembly GCF_963514075.1 of Conger conger. Taxonomy (NCBI): domain Eukaryota; kingdom Metazoa; phylum Chordata; class Actinopteri; order Anguilliformes; family Congridae; genus Conger; species Conger conger. The sequence goes on from NC_083772.1 coordinate 7,914,325, forward strand.
ACTCCAATCTTGGTCTCCGTACACTGGCTACCTGTCAATTTCAGGATCCAGTTCAAGGTTCTTGTCATCACATATAGAGCCCTCCATGGTCAGGCACCTGCTTACCTTCGTGGTCTCCTCCACCCATATGTTGCCAGCAGGTCTCTGAGGTCTTCTGACCAGGGCTTACTGGTTGTCCCTCGCACTAGGCTCAAAACTAAGGGTGACCGAGCCTTCGAATCGGTGGCACCTAAATTGTGGAATTGTCTTCCACCGGACTTAAACGCTGTGGCGTCTGTGGAAATTTTTGAGAGGCAGCTAAAGTCACATCTTTTCAGACAGGCGTTCATCTAGCCGTTTTTGTGACTGTTCGTTTATTTGTGATTTGTTGGTTTTATTGAATGTTCTTTTATGTATTATTATTGTTACTTACTTATTTATTTTTGATCCTGTGACTCACAGACTCTGTCTGTGAAAGGTGCTATATAAATAAAATGTACTTACTTACTTACTTACTGTCCAAGCAAGCACTCAGTGGCAAGCACTCAATTTGTGAAAACGTGTCGGATACAGTAAAGAAAGGGGCGGCCAAAAATAGACCAAATTACAGCTAAATCGCCACCTATGTTGGTTTATTAGGTTGGTCTATTGAAAGAGTGATACAAGATATGTGGTCCCAAATAGGACACGTGGACATGTTAGAAATATAACATGCTTTAGAAAAGTCATGATAAGTATTTTGAACTAACTTTAAAATACAAAATTGCCAATACACTTTACAGTGAACTACTCTAAGATTGTGAATTCTTCGAGAGGTTTGAATCTACCAACATGTTGTACATTGACGTAGAGCAGCATGTTGTCAGAGATCAGTGCTGATACTTTGATGGAGAACAGGCTGATGTTAGCATTAGGGCTGATCAATTTAATTTCCTGTCTTTTGAGGCTTATTACTGGAAGTCAGCAGTAGATTTTGTGGTGAGGCCATGTTCTGAATCTGAAGAGAAGAATGTGTGTGATTCTTGTCACCTTCATGGAAGGTGTTGGTTATGAGAATCCCTGAATAAAACTTAACACCTGTTTTTCTTCATCTGGTGAAATGCACATTCTGTAAGTTCTCATGTACTTGCCTTCCCCTTTCAGGTTTTAAAAATGGCATTAGCCATTATCCTGACCCCAGTATCTCAGATCAGACCCCGCTTTTACTTTCTCACATTTAATATGCACTCGCGCCTTTGTGCAACTTCTGCAAAAATGCCTTTTGTCAGGTTGCAGACGTGTCATAAATGTGTAAGTATGGTCTGGACCCATTTCTAGCACGGCAGGAGTTCAGATTTTAAATAGCATTTTTATTTTTTATTTTTTCAAAGGCTGCACTGCTACTTCACTATTGTTCACAACATCCCTATAGCAACGCCGGTCTGATTGGCAGCAATACTGCTCTTTGAACAAGAAAATGAAGCTTTCTGTGCCATTTCAGAAAATATCCAGTGTATGTGAACTGGGGGCTTTTTTGAGCTACTGTTTAAATCGGTAGTAAAATTGGTGGTAAAATGTTGAATAATTGCTAAAGATTTACATGTATACAAAGATTAGCTCTAATGGGAGGGATAAATGGGCAGTTTTGTCCAGGCACACTCAAAAGTGAGCCTTTATGCCAGCAGTGTTGCTGACTCTTCCACTCTAACGTCATTAATAAGACTGAAATAAAGAGTCAGAAGCTATCAGCTAGGAACGAAAAGCAGCAGTACCATAGGTTACAAAGTAGCGATGTGAGTATCAGTGTCTGTTTCTATCTCTTGAGTAAGAAACTGTCTACCTTTCTGTCCCACTGATCTCTATCTCCTTGACTTTGTCCCTCTGTTCTGCTGATTAACCTGCGTCTGCCCTGCTGACCTGCGTCTGCCCTGCTGACCTACGTCTGCCCTGCTGACCTACGTCTGCTCTGCTGACCTGCGTCTGCCCTGCTGACCTACGTCTGTCCTGCTGACCTACGTCTGCCCTGCTGACCTGTGTCTGCCCTGCTGACCTGTGTCTGCCCTGCTGACCTGTGTCTGTCCCTCAGCCTTGCAGAAGAGCTGATGGAGGAGGCGCTTGCCGACGTTGCTGTAGAGTTCCAGGACGTGTGTGAGGAGTACGCCGAGGCTGTCTTCACCTCCGAGTTCCTGCAGCCCCGCCATTCGCCTCTCACACCCCGCACAGCGAACGGGAGCCAATAGAAACATCACACAGCCAAGGAGAGCCAATAGGAATGCCACACAGCGGAAGAGAGCCAATAGAAACACCACATGGTGAAAGAGAGCCAATAGAAACACCACACAGTCAAGGACCGCCAATAGAAACACTACACAGTGGAAGAGAGCCAATAGAAACACTACACAGCCTAGGAGAGCCAATAGAAACACCACACAGCCAAGGAGAGCCAATAGAAATTCTGTTTTCAGGTGCAGTTTACCCTGTCCAGCCAATGAGATTTCAACACTTTTTTTTTTGTTTTTTTTGCCGTAATAAGAATAACCACCATGGGCCGTACAGAGGATCTTTCACCTTTTTTTCTTTAACCATACCTGATATGCTAGTAAACATCCAAACTGCTGATGTCTGTTGGGTGCTGATAAGAGAGCCAATCAGCACCAAGGCCTTGCAGCTTCCCTGTGATTTAAAACATAAATCACATGATCACATAGAACAACCTTGCTGCTGATCGTCTTATCAACACCCAATATATTTATATCAGTGATGGTGTTTTTTTGGGTTTTTTTCTCCCAGAAGCATTTCACATGGTTTATGAAGTTTGTTTTCTACTGCACCAGGTATGATTACAGAAAAAAAGACAAAAGATTGCCTGTGTGTCCCAAGGCGGCGGTTATTTTTATTATCCGTAAAAAAAAAACATTCGATATTGTGCAGCCCTGGTATTTTTTTCCTCATTGATCTTCTACTAAAAGGAAGCAGTTATCGGGTATGGCTCCTCAGGGTACAACCAACAGTCAGTAGCAGAGCTGTAGCTATATTTAAAGGACTGTTTTCTTTTTAAGCTGTTATTCAGTGTGAGCCTTGGTGAACTCTTAGCAGCTTGCTGTAATAGATTGGATACAGAGAGGCCAATAATAATGAGTTTATCGCAGGCCAACTAACCATCGCATGAAGTGAAAGGGTCAGTACAGAGGACATTGGAAGAGTCGACATTTAAAGAGCTTTTCTTTAAAAACTGTGTGCAGTCACCTGGTATGGGTACTGAAGCATGCAGGCCTGACTGCAAATAAACGTCAGTCCAGGACAGAAACCTTGCTGACAAAATGCAGTGCAGCTGAACTTGCTTCTCTCTTTTTTGTCTCTGCGACTTCATAGTCATTTTTGGCATTCGTTTTTTTTTACGTCCTAAACTAAAATAATTATTTTTCTTTTAGTATACATTTCACCCAGGATTTAATTTATTTTTATTTTTATGTTTTGGATGTAATACAGGTGTCCTGAATGAGAAAAACAGTGTTGCAGTGAAAATTGAGAAAATGTATATTTTATTTCAAGTTTAATTGAATGCCCCATATGTCAGGAGAAATACTGTGTAGAGCTCAGGGAAGGCAAAATGTAATGTCCTTGTTAGAGGACGCGGGGTTAAATGAGTTTACCCTGTGGTTCTGATTGCAGGCCCGATCCACACGACAGCTGCTTGCTGAATGCAATGGGCCAAGCTGTGTAACAGCCGAGAGCACCACTTGGTTCATTTGCAATGCAACTGCACTGACTCGTGTAGGCATATTTTTAGGTAACGCAGTGCGCTGATTGTTAATGCTGGCTTCACAAGGAGACTGGGAATTGCCACTATTCAGCTGAGTTGCAGGCAATATAGGCTATTATACTAGCCCTGATCCTGGTGAGCTACAGGGTCTGCTGGGGTCTCCCTTGCACCCCAGGATGGGGGCAGGGGAAGCCCCAGTTTGAGCGGTTTTCCTGTGAACGGACTCCTCACCTCGTAAGCCTGGAAGTTTCTCTCGGGTACAAAGTAAGCTCATCTCATTCCACTGAAGACTGGCTGAAGTTTACTTGTGTATTACTGGCAGTACTGAGTTGGGAGGGGTTTGTGATGAGTCATTTTTATTGGCCCGGGTGCTGTAAAGCTGGTCCCACTGATTGGGGTCTCAGTGCTGGTCCTCCTCATTCCCACAGTGCACAGCGTCTCCCCCCTCTCGCTCAGAGCAGGCTCACCCGCCATTTCCAGCTGACCTTTCTTTCAGTCTTGGAAAAATATTGCCATGCTTGAGAGAAAGTGTGTGTGTGTGTGTGTGTGTGTGTGTGTGTGTGTGTGTGTGTGTGTGTGTGTGTGTGTGTGTGTGTGTGTGTGTGTGTGTGTGTGTGTGTGTGTGTGTGTGTGTGTGTGTGTGTGTGTGTGTGTGTGTCCCACATTATAAATTTAGGTCTTTTTTATTCCTACATTTGCCTGTTTCAAAAGCTGTTTAGTTTGTGTGACAAATGCAGTGCATTCAGAGACAGGCTTTACTCTGTAGTCCCTGTGTATTCTGTTCCCTTAGGAAAACATTTTTATACGTAATTTATTAATCGCTAAATGAGAGGGATGGTAATGGAGTGTTTTGTAAAATGTAAAGGTCCAGGCTCTGAAAAGGGTCTAATCGTTTAACGTGCCTTGTCATAACAAATAGTTTGGATCCCGTTTTACAGTGTTGCAAGTTTGTCAGGTGCTTTGATTAATCCAGTCATTAATGGAATCATATTGTGTTTTAGCCAGGACTTAAGCAGGGGGCTTTGTCTGAATGTAATGCAGACACATGGCTGTTATTTGAGAGAATGTGATGATTTATGAATGTAGTATCCTCCAAATCTTTTTTCCATCACTTTGGTGTTTCTGAATCTCAGCGTTTCCTTTTAAGCAGGTTACCGTTTTTTTTTTTTTGGTTTTGCGTTTGCTGTGTAATAATGAATATGTTCAAATGTGATATTCCTTATTTATTATAAATGAAAACCATGTATTTATATTTGTAATAAATATGAAAATGAAAATGAAAAAGCATTTTGTCTTTTCCTGTGAATTCAAAACATGACTGGAACCACAAGGTTCACTCTTAAGGGAAACCGAATTTAATGGAATGAATGTCTTCTTTAGATACAGGATTGTAAACTGTGCCATCTGAAATAAAGACAGATTGGCTGATTGAAAGGCATCGGCTCATTGGCCGATTGAAAGGCATCGGTTCATTGGCCGATTGAAAGGCATCGGTTCATTGGCCGATTGAAAGGCATCGGATCATTGGCCGATTGAATGGCATCGGATCATTGGGCAATTGAAAGGCATGCAGTTCGCTGCAGTTGCACACCGGAGACCGGGGTTCGATTCTCGGTCCTGCCAAAAGCCAAGTTTGGCCGGCTCACGTGGAGCAGCATAATTGGCTCGCCGCTCCAGGGGGAGGGACCTGGCAGGGTCAGTAGATCGCCGCACAAAAAGCACCTCGGGCGCCTCGGAATCACGGCTACCAGCATGTGGCGAGACGGCTTGAAGAAGGCGTGTCGCTCTCGTAGGGCCGCCGAGGGACGGGGTGTGGGCGGTGCATCCAATGCCAGCCCTAATTGAATTAGACGGGGTATAACTGGCTACCAAATTGGGAGAAAAAAGCAAAGAAATCCGCAAAAAAAAAAAAAAAAAAAAAAATTTAAGAGCAGAAGTTGGCACAAACTCCTAAAGCGGAATTGCACCCATGTGCTACACATTAGTGATTTATTTATTTGTATTTTAAGATAATTGCAAGATTATAATTTACTGAGGTATTGATGTCTGCTTCCATCTAGATATAAAGTTAGCGATTTTCTTCACTTCACTAATCATTTGAATCCAGCTAATACTGATAAAGTATTAGGTAATACTTTACCTAGGTATTGGCTTTAACACATTTTTTGAGCAATTAGAAACATTTCCCCACTTCTCTCACGAACTGTTGCCAAGTTGTCGGTCATTTCAATTCAAACTATTTTTTGAGCAAACACGCTTTTCAATCGAGACTAGGCTACAGTGCGGTTTTATTTCAGCCGCACTTTAAGCTAAAAAACACCGCTGCGTGAAAGTGCAATCCGCCACTTGAGGCAGTCGAACACTAGTCCCTGGATATCTGTTATATTTGTGAATACAATGCAATTCATAAAGCGGGGGCATGAGTTTATTTCTTCACATGTACAAACACATAATTTGCGATCCCGGGTCAATGGAAAAACGAGGGCATCGGTCAGCGCGTCCAGTTGCTGCGGCGCGGTGCACAAGACAGGCTGCGCAGATACGTGCTGATCCTCTGTGAGCAGAGTCTCGAGCGGCTCCCAGGGTACGGGCGCGAGGACGGGAGAGGAGGCGCCCCAAGCCTGAAGACCGACAACACTGAAAACACGCAGATAAGCGAGCCACCTCAGCTGCTAATTACGCGCAAGACGAGATGGCAAAAGAGACGAAAGGAAAAGGTAAATAAGAGACATATTTATAAAAGGACATACCTGTAAAATATTGCGATTTGTTCTTTCTTAGAATTGTACCGATGTTAACAGGTTGGGAATCTGCGACTCACCTCACTTCGACCAGGTTCGAGCAATCTGTTGGAATGCCAGTCAGCGGAGTGCCTGTCAGTGTAATAGGATAATTGTATAATATCTTATACGCCCTTGGGTGGTTTTTACATTCGCTTCCTTGGCCAATTCATAATTTTATATTTCAGCGGAGTAAATAGTAAGAGAAAGGTGTGTGCAACCTGCGCCCACACCGGCGGAGAGCCGCCCATTTTGACAACCACTGTGGGTTAATTCTCCTGTATACTGGTCCAAACTTGATTGAGTGCAATGAGAATATTTCACCTTATCTGTTTGCCGTTTTATTATTTAAGGTTTTAAATAATAACGTATTCAATTCATGTCCCACCTGTGTCATAAAGTGGTCTGCCTTTGCCTATTAATAGCGAGAAGCTGATTTGATTCTTTTAAAAACTGGACGCTTGAATGCACTTCAGATGACTTGAACACGCCCAAGAACGGGCAAGTAAATAGTGTTTTCACGCTACTGTAAATGCATGCAGGGCTTGTTTATATTCTATTATATTTATATTTAAGACCTTTTTAAAACCCATAAAAACAAGTACAGTGACAATAGAGTTGTAAAGATAGTTGTGATAATGCTCTGATATTTCAGAAAGCATTGTAGTAGTAAAATATTCATTGCTCTCATTCGATACAAATCAATGGCAGCAGATTGGTACGAAATGTCATTTTTCTGGAGGCTTGGTTCCACATGGATGTGCCTTTGGGCCAGATTTCTAATGGAATCTACAGTGGGGTGCAAACATTTGGCCACCCCTGGTTTAAATGTCTGTTACAATGCATCTGTACGTGATCGAACGCAAACGCTGAAATGGTACAGATGTACGTGCTACAGAGTTAAACTTTCTCCTGTAAAGTAAAATAAATACTGTAAACTGTAAAAAAAATGAAAATAAGAAGTAACCTTTCTTTAAAATTTGAAGAAATGTGTCATGTTTAACTTTGTACCACTAATAGGTCAGGTTTGCTTCTGTTCACTTGGATTTTCATCGTAAAAAGCTTTTTGACCAGGGTTGCCCAAATTTTGTTGATAAGATCCTTAACTTGGTAAACCGTATTCATTTTCTGCCCCTGATGTCAGCAGGACATTTTTAACTACAGCCATTTTATCAGAGGAACATTTGTAGTTCATTACTCTTATGTGTTCACAGTTCATAAACTGGCATTGGTATTTGTGTAGCCAGAACCCAGGGGTAAATGCCCTAGCCCCACACTGGTTGGCTACAAAACAAAAAAAGATGACAATCCCCTTGAGACAAGCCTAGGTGTGTAGCAGTGTAGCAGATCCCCTTCTTTAAATATCCTTCATTTGAAACTAACGATTACTTGGTGGTATGGAAAACTTTCAACTTTACTGAGTTTTTTTTCTTACAATAATGGCATTTGGCAGACGCTCTTATCCAGAGTGACGTACAGTTGATTAGGTTGATCCTCCCCTGGAGCAATGCAGGGTTAAGAGCCCAACGGCTGTGCGGATCTTATTGTGGCTACGCTGGGGATTGAACCACCGACTTCCCAGTTATGGACCTTAACCACTACGCTACAGGCCGCGCCATGTATGTGAAGCATATCAGTCAGTTCAGAGCAATGGCCTGGATGTTGTTTTCATTTTCTCTTGCTAAGATGAGAAGCCCGGCTGCTTTAAAGTGGTGATGAAGTGGCAACCTTCAAACTCCTGTGCTGTGGCACTGAGCCTCATCCGGACTGTGGGGCTTAAATCCCTGCAATGTGGTGAAAGTTAGTGAGCGGTTGTAGTTTCAGAAGTTGAGTTACTGCTACAGTACATTGCATTGCCTTACTGCCTTATGGGCTACTTTATACCTAAAAAAAATCCTTCTAATGGGGAATCCCAGTTGGTCACTATTGGAAGCTTTTTGGAAATGAGCGTATTAGAAATAACATTTTGACAACAATGAGTCATTAATGTCGCAGCCCTGACGGTCCTCTTGTGCCATTACATGAATGGTTTTTTTGTGTGTGTGTTTACCAGGTCCGTTCAATCAGTGGTAGACTGAAATAAATTATGCAAGAAGACTGTGTTTTACAAAATGACAGGGAATCTTCTTAACTGTGGTATCACTACTGAGGGTGTGTCAGACTGGGATTTTAGATTGTGTAGCAAAGCTGCTTGAGTCTGTTTAGTCATTCTGTATTTTCTGTCATCCTCCAACATGCAGGAGTTAGGTTGGAGAAGGTTGGAGAGAAACTTGCGCACATCAGTGGCCATTCTCCGTATGCAATATATTGTAATCTAATCCATGATAATCCATATATGATAGAAACGTTATCTTCCAATGCCTCGATGAGAAGTGACAGCTTCCAGTGAGATTGTGAGTAGCTTAATGGTAGGTGGGAGAAAATGAAGAGAGTTATGACCAATAAATTATGGTTTGGAAGTTATAAACAGGTTTAATACTACTAGGGGGCGACATGGCTCAGGCAGTAAGAACAGTCGTCTGGCAGTCGGAGGGTTGCTGGTTTGATCCCCTGCCCGGGCTGTGTCGAAGTGTCCCCGAGCAAGACACCTAACCCCCAAATGCTCCTGATGAGCTGGTTGCTGCCTTGCGTGGCAGCCAATCGCCGTCGGTGTGTGAGTGTGTGTATGAATGGGTGAATGGAGAAGCATCAATTGTACAGCGCTTTGGATAAAGGCGCTATATAAATGCCTGCCATTTACCATTTTCTTCATGTCCGGCCATTTTGGATTGTAAGCCTGTGAAAAGAACACGGATGGTTTGTTGGCGTCCTGATAAATATGGGGATGCAAAATTGTTTCCTTAAAGAAACATGTCAGTTTGTACAGTACCTCTTCGATGTAATTTGTAATGTTCTTGTTCTTTTTTTTTTTTTTACTGTACATGCTTGTCAGTTGAGGTCAGTCTTGAATAGAAATGCAGCATCCGAGCATTTATCTCTGAAGCCTTTGAAGCATTTCTTATATAACAGGTCCTACATGATACAGAAATTTCAGGGGACCTATGAAAATTAGTCTTTTCAAAAAGAAGTGATTAGATCTCTTTATTGCTTCTTTGAGGAGAGGTTGTTATTTTATCATTTTCATCAGCGCAGCTTGTGCTCTCCTGGGGAAATGGAATTGCAAATTTAACATTGCCCAAAAAAAAATGTATCCCCCATTAGCTGCCATGGGCATCACCCCCCCCCCCCCCCCACCCTTCACTCTTTATTCCTGCCTGCGGTAGAACCTATTTTTATACAATCTATGGGTGAAACCTTGTGGTCTGCTAGCTTAATGTTCACCTCCTCTCTGTAGAACCCTGTGGTCTGCTAGCCGATTGTTCACCTCCTCTCTGTAGAACCCTGTGGTCTGCTAGCCGATTGTACACCTCCTCTCTGTAGAACCCTGTGGTCTGCTAGCCGATTGTACACCTCCTCTCTGTAGAACCCTGTGGTCTGCTAGCCGATTGTTCACCTTCTCTCTGTAGAACCCTGTGGTCTGCTAGCCGATTGTTCACCTCCTCTCTGTAGAACCCTGTGGTCTGCTAGGCGATTGTTCACCTCCTCTCTGTAGAACCCTGTGGTCTGCTAGCCGATTGTTCTCCTCCTGTTCTGGAGAACCCTGTGGTCCGTTAGCCGAGCATTGGCCAACCAACTGTAATTCAATATTGAACTCTGCTTTACTCAATGAATATAAACCATGTGATCATCCAAAATGGATAGAGGATGTAACCTGAAGGAATAAGATGAATGTAACATGTTTAATAATAAAAAAGGACTAAAAAGGAGACCGTGCAGTCCCTTTACTTCTGATTTATAGATTTATGAAAATAATTATTTAACGTGAAAGTGAAAGATTTGCCGGAAATGTCTTGCCAGCTGTGATGTGTTTATTAATGCCTTGCATATATCTATGGGCTTTCATATATTAATGGTTAATTTAAGACTTTCCCAGTTGCTGATCTTCAAATCTACAAAGCTGGTGATACAAGCTGGATGAATCAGTTGTTCAGTATAGCAGAGCAGCTAATCTCATGGTCACTTTGAAGAAGGGGGAATAACAGTCTCATTTAATACATTTTTAAACATATTTACTGAACCCAACACGATTCTACCAGAGGTACTGAGAGATAAACGGCACATGGGACTACACAGAATACACAGAAAATGCCAATAGCGTGATGAGAGTGAAATGTGTTGCCCATCCTTAAATTGTGCCATTTCATTATGCACATAGCAAATACTCTGCTCTGACCTCTATTCAATTAATCAAATATACCACATCCTGCCTGCATTCATCTCTAATAGCCTGACACTCGTCTGAGACCTGTGATCTTTGAGAATGAAACATGGTGATTGGGGATTGCAGGTGTGTGCCTGGACTGTAAAAGCGTCAGCGGGTCTCTGCGTGTGAAATGCAGTGGTCGTGCGGCTGTTGTACGGGATAATGACGCCCGCTTGGCAGTTGTTGGCCATATGAGTGTCTCACTCGGTATGTCATGGGCCGGCACGTGGGGTCAAGGACGGAGAGTTGGGTAGCAGTAGGGCGCAAAGCGCGGGAAAAGGGCGTGCACTCCCCGTCGGGGAGGAATCGAATTCGATTCTAGGCCTTGACGCTGCGTGTGGGAGGACTTAGCCTCAGGGCACATTACATTACATTAATGGATTAATGGAATTTGGCAGATGCTCTTATCCAGAGTGACGTACAGTTGATTAGACTAAGCAGGAGACAATCCTCCTCTGGAGCAATGCAGGGTTAAGGGTCTTGCTCAAGGGCCCAGCGGCTGTGCGGATCTTATTGTAGCTACACCAGGGATCGAACCGCCGACCTTGTGGGTCCCAGTAATGCACATTAACCACTACGCTACAGGCACCCAGGTTGCTACATTCTCTAAGAGGGGGGGTTGTTGATAGTGGGGGACTTCATTATTAGAGGTGTAGACAACATAGTCTGTTCGAGTGACAAGAAGTCTCGTACAGTTTGTGCCTCCCTGGCAGAGAAACTCAATGCAGTTCAATTAAATTTTGTTTGTATGGCGTTTTTTATAGAGACACTGTCACAAAGACACTGCAGTGGAAATACAAAAGGAAATTGGGCAAAAAAATATTAAGTAATAAACCAGGCATGAACCCCCAAACAGTGAGCAATTGAGTTAAAAAATAGAAACACTCCAGTGGGAAGAAAAAAACATTTAAACGCTGGTAAGGAAAAAAACTCCCCAATCAGAAGAACCCAGATACAGAGTGGGAGCCTGTCTTCCCATGTCTAAGTGATAAAATGGGTTGGGCAGGTTGCAGGCGGTCCAAGCACAGAGATGTATAGTAATATACAATTCAGAGGGGCGTTTGATGCATCTAGGCCTCCAGGTTGTCTCTTGGCGTGGGCTTGAACCAGGAGAGAGACGGGGCATGAGCGGTATGCAAACTCTGGGTGGCAAAAACCCCCCAGGAAGAAGGCTTGGAATAAAGATTAGGCACTATATGCATAATCATGTGATTGACTGCTGCATATGTTGATGCCTGAGGGTAATGTGGAAAAGTCCCAGTGCTCTATGCCATGCCAGCAGAAAACAGAACCGTGAGAGTGATCATGAATAGCAAACCTGCTCACATAACTGATTCCCAGACATCTTCTAAGAAGGATTGATTAAAGCGTGTGCTTAATAAAGATTAAGGGTGTCTGAAGCCCATTCATGCAAAGGGAGATTATTCCATGAGTTCCGTAAGAGAAGGATCTGCCTCTCATTGTAATTTTGGTTATATTTACAATTTTCAAATGGGTGAAGCAATCTTGGAGCGGAATTGAGGATAAGTAAGTGTCTAAGATATTCTGGAGTGAAAGCATTTAAAGCCTTGTAGAGAGTATGTTAGGAGTAGAATCGTGTAGTCAACTCTAAATTTAACAGGCAGGTAATGAAGAGATGTACATTCTGTACAATTTGAAGATGTTTCAAGGCTGAATTAGTGCCACCTGGAAATGAAGCATTGCAGTAATCCAACCTTGAAACAACCTTGAACCTTACAAAGGCATGAATCAGTTTTCCACATCCTGCACGACATCTTCCTCAAGGTAGAAATGTTCCTCAGGTGAAAGTGCTGCTCTTGTGATTTCTTAAAAGGCTGTGTGAATATTCCGCAAGTGATGTAAAAAAATAGATGTATTTAATATAAAATGAAAGTTGTTGCTTTAGAGAGCTTGGTTCATTAAAAGATGATTATGTAAATTAACACTTCTTCAAATAAAACATATAAATATTGCTGCTAAAAGGTTTCTTTGAGCATGTGGTGATGAAATGTGATGAACAAGACAATATAAATAATTTTGCACTAGGTGTCGGGTAACTCAACATAAAGTGTTGCTTGAATTAGCAGAATTATCTCACTAAGTAAGATTAAGATGTCACAATGAAATGATTAATGCTCTATAATGTGGATTTGTAATATGTGATCCATCTGTGAATATAAAGTTACGAGGAGCTGGGTTATATATTTCCTGAATGGCGTTTAAAGCTCGATTCCTCCTCTGCTCTCCAGCTCCGACCCGCAAGCTCAGCGCCTCCCAGTGGCGGATGCAGAACATTGCACTCGAGTCTGTTGACAGCTCCGATGAGGAATTCTTTGATGCCAGAGGTGAGTCATTTACCTTCTTTTCCGTTATGCTTGCATGTTCCAATTTTGCATTGATTTCCCTGTTTCCATGCAGTTAAAGGACAGCCCTTCACCGCTCCTGTTTGTCTTTCGCTCCATTCCGTTCCCCGTGCAACAGAGCAATACTGGCGGTAATGGCTGTGTCTCACTTGAATTCACAGTGATGCTCATTATAGGTTGAATGTTGGGGAAAAAGCAAGTTTTGAAGTCTCAAAATGGTCTTTCTGAATCACATTATGTCTCTCTCTTGAACAGAATTGGCTCTAAATTAATCCTGACTATGTGAACCCAAAATTAAGGTGTTAATAAGGTAATCTTTCTCCAATGCAGAGAAACCTCACTAACGCTTGACACTATGAATTAAAATTATACCATATTACCATGTGGTAATTACCATAACCATATTTAGCCCTTTGTAATTAAGGCATTAGTTAATGTTCAAGGTTTTTGCCCAGCTAGTTAATTTCATTATGTAATAACACCACATTTATGCATTTACCATTTTTATTTTAAAATTGTTTTATAAATGTGACATCTTTTACTGTGTGTGTTGGGGGGGGGGGGGGTCATTAGTAATTGGGTTCCATCATATACTCCGTTTAATTGGCTTAATAGTTCCCCTCAAGCTCAGCTGATGTGCACTCTTGCACTAAATTAATATTACTGCAGTAGCTACACACCACAGTGATTTTTAATCAACAACATAAGCCAGGGGTTATATTGTGCACAGGGACCAGTGTTTCATATTGAATGCAATCATGCGTAGACTTTGTCATTTCTATTATATTCATACATTTAATATTATTTTTAATATCCAACAGTTGTTTGCATGTGCAAAACCCTAAAACATAATTACATGACACACAGAGACAGTATGCATATACACACACGCACACACACACTCTTGTAGAACTTGCAAAGAGTCATTTATGAGACACACAAATAGTAAGCCACTCATCCAAATCTGTATCATCTTCAACTGAAAAATATTTCTTCATTGTCCTTCAAGTTTTTCTTCTCATGAATTTAAAAGGTTTAATGTATGCCACAGGTTTCAAATCAAATGTAACTTTGCAGTGGTTATTTTCATTTGCATTACAATTTAATGGAAGCCAGATTAATGGTTTTTATTGTGGTGTTCAAGTGCTGCTGTTTGTATATGTGCATTACATTTGGAGTGGTGAACGTCCACTGTAAGCACTGATTTGTGTCTCAATGATGTGCAGTTACACATTGCAACAGCTCCAAATACAAACTGAGAGACAGAATCCGCAATGCCTGCACAAGCTGAACCTGCACATATACCTCTGACTATAGAAATGTGACGATAGATAATTAAAATGTATCCGTCTCATGTAGGGCACCAATTGTTATACACCAATAGGTGGGTGTATAAGTGCAATAAGTAATCAGTCTCAGAAAATACTATTATCTAAAATATCTTACCAGAAATGTGGAATCTCAATTGATAATATAAATATTAATGGTCAAATATACAGTACTGTGCAGAAGTCTTAGGCACCCTCGACTTTATTATATATATGTTTATTTTTGTGAGTGTGTTAGTATGAAAGAACACATTTGCGATTTCCAAATTTTCCGAAAGATTTTATTTTACAGAGACATTTTTGTATTTAATTTAAAAAAGTAACATATTACTGCAAGCAATTGACTACTTTTTACATAAAAACTTGATCAAGGCTGTCTGAGATCAGAAGCAAGGAGCCAACCAAAGTCTGCAGAAGAACTGTGGCAAGTTCTCCAACATGCTTGGAACAACATCCCTGCTGCCTTATAGAACTGCAGGACAGTGTTGGCTACCTCAGAGAAATTATGCAGTTTTAACGCCGAAGGGTGGTCACAAAAAATACTGATTTGAACTATTCTGCCGAATTACAGAAATGTAATGTCAAATGTATAGTATTTATTTAGGACCTTTCATTTAATTATTTTTGAAAGAATCTTATCAGAATGTTATACAGGTGCCTAAGACTTTTGAGACAGTATTGTAGTTCCAGTGCCCCTACAATGGTATCAAATGGAAGTACCTCAATAAATAAATAAAGTGAATGATAATATACCACAAAAAGTACTATACATCTGTCTCAATTAATGCTCTACTTGCATACCATATAACATAGTCTCTTGTTATACCCCCCACCCCTTCTGACATTTGGTCTAAAAAAACAGCTGAACCCCTTGACCACGTTTGCATGCCTTTATGCATTTAGTTGCTCCCACATGATTGGCTGATTAAATACTTGCATTATCAAGCTGGTGTACAGGTCAAACCTAATGAAGTGGTCACTGAGTCTATATCCCCGAGAACAAATAAAATATCCTTTTTCTCAATGTATCCTTGATCTCTTTCAAAGGAAAAATATCTCTGTTTTTATCAAGGACGGACTGCACTAAAGCTTAATTATGAAGAAAACGGAAGAAAGCAAAGCTTAGCTTTGGTCATTGCGTCCTTCGAAATCCGTCAGTGGACAAGTGAAGTGGTGACGTGTACTGTACAGGAGTTCCAGGAAACCTAAAACCTTGATTTCAACATTTCATTTTTTTATATAGTAGAAATCATTTTGAATTGTAAGCCTCCAGAACTGTGCTGCTGTTCAGGGTAAAAGGGTGAGCAGAACGTGACTCCCTCCCTGTGCCAGGAGGTGAACGTTGCATGCATGCCTTTAATGTCTTGAGCTGTGTACATGTTTAACTATTGGGGTCTCTAGAGAATCAGGAATGGCATTAAATCATGAGGGGACCAATATAGACCATTTGGGTGTGTAGGGTGAGTCACCAGCATATTTATATTGAATAAATTCTCATGTTAGTGCAGTTTGTCCTTAAAGTGCTGCTCAGTATTCAGCTCAAAAATACACACTGTGCTCAAATCTGATGATTCTTTTTAGGTGAATCAATTAAGGTTCTGAAATGTGCTTAAATTCATTCAGAACGTTTTTCCTTAATCTAATTAACACGATGGAGCTTTGGCTCATTGCCAAATCTCTCATTGTGGAATTGTTCATTTCCCGCAAATTGTTCAATTTCAACGACCAGGTGCCCACACTTTCAGCGGTTAGCACCCTTCTTGCTATTTCAACAGTCTGTCTACGATTTGATCCATTAAAAGCTCTATCCTGTTTATGAATTATAATTTACCATTCGCTGCATTATAAGAATGAACGCATTAGTGGATCTAATTGATTCAATGTCCTGGGAATGTGAGTATGAGACATTTGAGTCTTTATGCTATACGTAGCTATTTCTGACATAATGTTGCTCTTCTCACTATTTACTGTGGAGCTTGCAAATTCTGGGTGGAGTATGGGAATGTGTGTGAACGCCCCTTTAGAAGATAAGACACAGTGTCATTCGTTCTTTGCCTCAACAGCTCTGGCGAGAGCAGACAGCAGCTCAGTAGCATGACCACATTTAAGTCGATGGCTCTCATGAGATGGCTAAACTGTCTGCGTTATATTATCTTGTGCAGTGTTCTTTAATTGGTTAAATTATGGCTTATCACAGGATTCAACCATAGCCAGTGGCATGCAGTATGTTTAGACGGCTCGATCCTCACCTAAAATGTCTTTATTCTTAAAATCCACTTTACTATAATTCAGGGGAATTAAAGTAAAGTAAAGTTAATTAAAGTAAAGTAAAGGGGAATTTTAATTTGTTGTTGCTGTTTGTTGCTACCTCAAGTCAAGGATCCTCTGCTGTTTCATTTGTGTCATTGACCTAACAGGAGGAATATTACATGAAACCACCACCGTGATTGATCCATTTGAAAATGGACATAAGCAATGCTGTCTTACTTTTCTGTGCATGGTGCTGTGGCATGAGCAGACGGTAATGAAATGTTTAAATTATTCTGCCAATTATTCCTTTGTTTTATGTAGGTGAAAAAGAAGGCGAAACGTTTGTAACGAAAAGGCCAGATTCACGTGCAGCTCGCAGTGCAGAATGCGGCCTGACGAGAGTGTGTTGGTGCGGCCGCAGTCTGCCTGAAATAAACGTCCTATTTACGAAGGGTACAGCTCACTGCCAAATCAGCGAATGGGAATTCCTACGAAACCGCGTTTTGCGAAAGAGGCAGATCTTAAGCAGCGCAGTGAAAACTGGTGCTTAATGCATTACAAGTGTATCCAGCGCTGCACAAAACGTGTACATATTCCAGGTGTGGCGGCTATTGTGGTAAACGCGGGATTTAACGTTGCAGTGAGCTTGACTATTGCCGGTATACAAGTGAAACTCGAAAAATTAGAATATCGTGCAAAAGTTCATTTGTTTCAATAACTCAACTTTAAAGGTGAAACTAATATATTACATAGACAAATTACATGCAAAGCAAGATATTTCAAGCCTTTATTTGTTATATTTATATTTTGATGATTATTATTACAGCTTATGAAAACCTCAAATTCAAAATCTTAGAAAATTAGAATATTACATGAAATCAATCAAAAAAGGATTTTAAATACAGAAATGTTGGCCCTCTGAAAAGTATAATCATGCATATGTACTCAGTACTTGGTTTGGGCCCATTTTGCACGAATTACTGCCTCAATGCGGCGTGGCATGGATGCGATCAGCCTGTGGCACTGCTGAGGTGTTATGGAAGACCAGGATGCTTCAATAGCAGCCTTCAGCTCTTCTGCATTGTTCGGTCTCATGTCTCACAGGTCAGGTGAGTTTGCTGGCCAATCAAGCACAGTAATCCCATGGTCATTGAACCAGGTTTTGGTACTTTTGGCAGTGTGGGCAGGTGCTAAGTCCTGCTGGAAAATAAAGTCAGCGTCTCCATAAAGCTTGTCTGCTGAAGGAACCATGAAGTGCTCTAAAATTTCCTGATAGACGGTTGGGTTGACCCTGGACTTAATAAAGCACAGTGGACCAACACCAGCAGATTACATGGCTCCCCAAATCAACACTGACTGTGGAAACTTCACACTGGACTTTAAGCATCTTGGATTGTGTGCCTCTCCATTCTTCCTCCAGACTCTGGGACCTTGGTTTCCAAATGAGATGCAAAAGTTGCTCTCATCAGAGAAGAGGACTTTGGACCACTGAGCAACAGACAAGTTCTTTTTTTCTTTAGCCCAGGTAAGACGCTTCTGGCGTGGTTTGTTATTCAGGAGCGGCTTCACAAGAGGAATACGACATCTGAAGCCCATTTCCAGGATCCGTCTGTGTATGGTTCTTGATGCATCAACTCCAGCCCCAGTCCACTCCTTGTGAAGCTCTCCCACACTTTTGAATGGCCTTTTCCTGACAATCCTCTCCAGGATTCGGTCATCCCTGCTGCTTGTGCACCTTTTTCTTCCACACTTTTTCCTTCCACTTAACTTTCTATTAATGTGCTTTGATGCACTTTGAGAACATCCAACTTCTCTTGCAATTACCTTCTGAGGCTTTCCCTCCTTGTGGAGGGTGTCAAAGATGGTTTTCTGTACAACAGTCAGGTCAGCAGTCTTCCCCATGATTGTGAATTCTACTGAACCATACTGAGAGACAATTTAAAGGCTCAGGAACCCTTTGCAGGTGTTTTGGATTGATTAGAATGTGACACTTTGAGCCTACAATATTGAACCTTTCCACAATATTCTAATTTTCTGAGATTTTGAATTTGGGGTTTTCATAAGCTTTATTGTAATGAGTCTATATGATATATTAGTGATATACACGATATTCTAATTTTTCGAGTTTCACTTGTAGAATGGGAAGGTTGTGTGGGAGGTTCCATGACATATTTTATTTCTCCAGGAGAGCAATTATTTGTATGGCTGGTTATTTGTCATAGAAGTCTTCCCCGTTTCTTTTCCGTGATTGTTTTGGAGGATATCTAATCAAAACAAACGCACAACTATGTTTTTATTGTTTTAGCAATTCCGGTTGCGCATGCTCTGTTTCTAACAACGTTCTGTTAAAGGCAGAAATGTCTTTCCGCGATGGACAAAATAGATTAAAAGCAGCATATCAATGCGTTCAGCCTACTCATTTCTGTCATTTCCCACTGCTTCGTTTGAGATATGGATTAATTTAAGAAATTATTTTCGGTTTACGCCTGCTCTTTAGAGGTGGATACATTTCACACACAAATCGACCCTCGTGCATGAACTTTGGTAAATTCAACGGAATGCATTATTATTATTATTATTTTATTATTATTATTATTATCATGTGAATTATTACTATTATTATTACTATTTATTAGAATTGACCAGCTGAGTAGTGTTTTTTATTTAGTAGTGGTACATCATCCAGCCTCATCCAAAGGAATACTCAGTGAGAATAAGACAAGGGAGTTATATACTGTCTGTTGGTCCAATAAAGGGAGTTGTGCTCACCGTTTTATTAATCTCAAATTGAAACCCAATGTCTGTGAGCTGAACTCTCATTCAATAGAACAATCAATACTGATGATTACAGTTGCACAGTAGGGATATAAGTGGATATTACTACTGAAGTGATGAGAATACTTTCCTGAATAATGCAGAACCGTCAGAGTTGTATGACTACCTGTGGGATAAAGATTCCTTTAAGCTTCATTGAGACTTAATTCTGCAGTGATGAGGAGGAAACCAATTTAGGCAATGAGATATCTCAGTAGGAGATACAGTCGTATCACAGGGCCTTGACTTTGAATGTGATGCGTTTAAAATGGGAACTTTTTAAAGGTACAATAGGTAATTTCGGACTCGGACACGCTCAAACCACAACACTGCTTATCGCACCCCTTCTCTGTGAATGCACTGATGATGAAACGCCATTGGCTGTTGCAATTAGAACCAATTTTCCAACACAATTAGAACCAATGAGCTTTAATTATTTTACAGTTATACAATGTTTTGATACAGAGAGCATATTTTGAAACCTGAATTTACAGACTAGACTATAAACACAGGCAGAGGGTGAGTCAACATGTCAGTGAGCCTTTTTCAATGATAGGAAGGGATTTACAATGGTCTTGTAACAATGATTTAGCTCAGAAATCTTACCCATTGTACCTTTAACTTCTCTGTCTGATTTTTATGGTAATAACTGTTTCATTCTTCCCGCCATGCCCGTTTCTATGTAGTGTGTGAAAGAAGGTCACCTTCTCTCCGTTTCCCCCCTTCCTCTGAAACTGCCTCTCAGTGGAGCTTCTGTGTGATTATGTTTCCTGTTCTTAAGTACTTTATATAAAGAGCTTTATCACAGGGGCTCTGCTCCTCAATTAACCAGCAGATTATGAGTCAGTACTTGGCTGTTGAATCTATCTCTAATTGGTTGTTGGTTGAAGTGGAACATCCAAGGTTAAAAACAACTAATTTAAGCTTCAAATAACATGTTTATATTGCATGTTTACCATGCAGAAGTGTAGACGAGAAGTGTGGAGAAAAACAGAACTGTGCAGGTAGTGTGCACTAGCTGTCCCTGTTTGCGCATTTAGTGCACCAGGTCTCGTTGCACTGAAAAAGCCTCGCTTTGACAATGCAGCTTCATATGGCTAAATCTCTTGTGAATACAAGAATAGCTAGAGATGGAAGCAGAAATGTATCTGCTTTCATTTTTTTGGTTTGCTGATATTTTTTCAAGCATTGTAGGGGTGGTGTTCTTCTTTCTTCTGAATCTGCTATTTCACGATGAACAGGGCTATGCAGTGCAAAGAGTTGAGGTAAGTTGTGGCTAAGTAAGGCAGCCAGCTATTGGTGAAACGCCTTACATCGGAACTGCCGTGTTCAAAGCTGAACACCTTACAAACAGTCCAATTTGCACTGCAGCATATTCCTGTCCATGTCCCTCTGTTCCATTGTCTACATTAGTTACAGTAGTCTCTTTCTCTTTCTCTCTTTTTCTGCAATCTTTCTCTGTCTGTCTCTCACTCTCTCTCTCTCACTCTCTTCCTTTGAAGCAGTATCTTTATTTTGATGGGTTTGCTGGTATCTTTTTGTTTTCAGCATATTCACCTTTCCTTTTAGGTGTTGTTGGTGTGTTTGATTTTCATCCTCCTGAAGCCAGCGGTTCAAATCCGTTTCATACCTCTGGGAAACAGTGTTTGGTCCTCAGCTTACTCTATTAGCTCTCTGTAGGAGGATTCAGCGCTGCTCTCTGTAGGAGGAGTCAGCGCTGCTCTCTGTAGGAGGAGTCAGCGCTGCTCTCTGTAGGAGGAGTCAGCGCTGCTCTCTGTAGGAGGAGTCAGTGCTGCTCTCTGTAGGGGGAGTCAGTGCTGCTCTCTGTAGGAGGAGTCAGCGCTGCTCTCTGTAGGATGAGTCAGTGCTGCTCTCTGTAGGAGGAGTCAGTGCTGCTCTCTGTAGGGGGAGTCAGTGCAGCTCTCTGTAGGAGGAGTCAGCGCTGCTCACTGTAGGAGGATTCAGTGTGATTTTCTGAGTGTAATGGTTTAGCTGCTCATTTCTCTGTACTCCAGCTGACTCTTATCCAGACTGACTTCACCAGCTTGCATGTGTTTTTTTTTTGGTTTTTTTTTTCATATAATCCATTTATACAGCTGCTTATTTTACTGAAACAGTTTAAGAACAACAGCAGTGCCCCACCTGAGAATCAAACCCACAAACTCTCACTGACTCTTCCTTTTTGACTGTTCTTGTTTTTTTGACTTTCTGGCTGTTTCCCGACAGAGGTGCAGGAGGGGAAGAGCGCTCTCCTCCTGGGAATGAGTCAGTGGAGTTCCAATGACCTGGTGGAGCAGATTCACACCCTGGGCCACATGGATCCGTGTCAAGGTACCACGCCCAAACCCTGTGCTGCCCGGTACTGTTCACACTTCCCCTGACACTCACTACAGCACACGTGTAACAGTGCTGCTCTGTACTGATATTTATCCCTTTCTTCTCTGTACTCGATTGCTGTTTACATGCAGCTCCTTTTCCAGGTTTTGCTACACAACGGAAATATGATTCAATTCATTTTTGAAAGGTACAGGTGGGTAAACCGATGCGGCACTTCCATTTTAGACCTCTTCTGAGGTCATACTTTGTGATTTTTCCTGTCCACATAATGTGCATTTCTGCTTCATTGATTATGTATGTAAATGTATAAAAGGACTCTTTGCTTGTGTATGAAGCCATGCACAGCAATTTTTGCCAAGGTTAATTGGAGCAGGAAGTACTCCATTTATGAGCTGTGCTACTTGATTACACAATGTATCTGAAGGCAGGTCTGATGCTTGATTATAGATGTCTCCGATTTTGAAAGACACCGGAGAAGTTCAAAGTCAACTCTTAGTTTTAAACTGTAGTCTGATTTTAAACTGTAAGAGGTCGTTGCTGACTGTACTGGAGTTAAATCTGCTTAGCACAAATTGTTCCTTCGCCCATATTTGATTTTAATTGTGAGGACTAGATAAGAGTAATTTGTAGCAGCAGTAAATTGCAGGTTTGGCTTCATCTACCCGACCGGCTTCAGTGAAGACCCACAGCTATTCCTTTTTTACAGAAATGGAACCTAGAGCAATATGCTGTAAATGTGTTGCCTTTTTATGACACTATTGTAATAAATATTGTAATGACACGCACGCGTAGCGTATACAACTTTCTCCTTGATTATTTGAATTTGAACCAAGTACTTGAACTTCATGTTCAGCCGGCCCTCCAGACACAAAATAATAACATGTCTTGTTTATCAGTTTCTTTGACAGTGAGCACAACCGATTGATATTAGTGACAGCAAGATAGACTGCCCTGTAAGCGCTACTGTACACATCATTTTAACTACCGTCACGTAATTAAAATGAAAAGATTTTCCGTGAGAAGAAAATAAGTTCTGTTATGCCGTTCTTGTCATTACAGATAACAAAATATCGTACCACAAAATACTGTACCCCACTCTACAATGAGAATAGCTACAAAAAATACCAGAATTAAAATTAAAGAAGAAAAAACAGTGAACAATAAATACAATGTAATTGATGCATTTTCCTGCTTGTGCGATCTATATCAAAGACAAACTGAACAGCGTAGGCTACTATCCACAGTTAAGCAGGTGGTGGGCGAAAGGGTGAAATGCGGACCTGTCCGACCGGAAAATTGCAATAAGTAACACCGAAATGGCACTGAGCTGCTCGCTCTTGACACACTCTTGACACACCCCAAGCAGCGGCTCTCCTCCAACTTCTCCTCCCAAAATTACCAGAGGCATCCGGATCGTCCAGAAAATGCTAAATCAACAGCTCGCAAATTGGCAGATGCCAGCTCATTATCTTTACAATAGCTTTTTCATTTAAACATATTTCATATATGCATTTACTCTATGGATGAATTTACTGTATACTGTATTGGCCTGTCCTATAATGCACGTGTGATTGAGGTTTTTCATGAGCAGAAATCCCAGGTGGCATTGTACCTGCTTGGATTCTGCCTCTGACATCGCAGCCACACATTTGGATACATTGCACATTCCCACACACCTGATCTGCACATTAACACCGATATGTGCTTGCTAGGAAGGGTTACTGCAGGTTATTGTGTGGAACAGCAGCAGTCGGAACAGAAAGCACGGAGACTTAAGGAGGCCCCACAGGAAGATGCAGAAGCAACTGAGGCAGCTGTGAAATTGGATCTCCGCTGAGACTGGCTGACTGTGTGTGTGTGTGTGTGTGTGTGTGTGTCTCTGTGTGTGTCTCTGTGTGTGTGTGTGAGTGTGTGTGTGTGTGTCTCTGTGTGTGTGGTTTTGTTGCTAGGCAAAAGTATGAAGAAGTAGCCTCATTTCCTGGGCCCTGCCCTTCTGTGTGCAGTTTATTATGCTGTCAGTGGTGGCATAGTACTTTTGCGCTACCATGCAATTCAGGTTAAAATGACATTTTACACTACCCTACATTACAGAATGGCATGTATTAAAGATGATTACAGGAGTAAAATGATAGTTACCCCCAAAATGATTTATGTATTGCTATGGGGCAGATATTTTCTCATAATTGCACACTTACTACCTGGGCTTGTTGTATCTTTCTGTATAATTTTTGTGTGTTTGTTTGATTATTGTTTACGATGTCTTGTAATACTGAGGTAACATACATGCTTTAAATAGCTGTACTGCATAGCTGGAGTTCGGCTGTGGAAACCAGTGAATACAGGTTGTTGGTTGTTTCTTCACTACCTGCTTTCAGGGTGATTTATTTCACTGAAAACACAGAGAAAGCAGAGGGAAATGTGACATGAAGCATAACAGATTTCAATGACCAGAAGAGCCTCCTAATGGAGTTGATGGAGGGAAGAAAACCACTTTTCTCTGTAAGAAATCTATACATATGTTTTGTCTATGCTGAAACTAAAGATAATTTCACTCACAAGACAGTATTAAAATATTGAGACTCCATTAGTTTTCTGTCAGTTTCAAGGGGTATTAATGCTTCGTGGTGTGTGCATCAAATGGCCCGAATTGCATGTGTTTTATAGTATTACTTTTATAGTATTTTTAAAGGAACATGCATTTTTTTTGGATTGAACACTACCTAAATTCAGGTGAACAACGTCAGTACAAGTTTACAGGGAGTTGTAAACTTTTTATTTTATTTTTTCATGAAACCAAACAGTAAATTACCTTTAATTTATTGTATTATTCTTAACCCATTTAACTGTAAATATCTCTGTAACCCTTTCTGTTTTCTCTCTCTCTGAGTAAAGCACAGATATGGAAACAGAGTGGGACAGTCATATTGTGGAATAAGCCTGCATGGAAAATGAATGACTTGTTAAATAAGATGTAGTTGTACAACGTGCGTGTTACCTGCTGAGCGCTTCTGAGCGGGATTATGCCCAGCTGCAGAGCCTGGCCCTGGCACCTCCACTGATTCACAGGCAGTAGCCTCCGCTCCGCCTAATGCCTCGCACACCAGCCATCATCTCCTCTTTTCCAACATCTGCCGCCTGCAGGCTCCTCTCCTGTCGACGTTGATTCCCATTTAATCGCATTTTTGTTTTATCATCATCATCAGTCTTGGTAGGAAAAACGCCCAGAGCAACATAACACACAAACTGTACAGGGGTGGTGGAATCCTGGCAAAGCCCATTTACTTGATGTATATGTCACAGTGATGCTCAAGTAAAGGCAGAGAAAATAGATCATGGGAAACAAGTGAATATGTTGTTGACTAATGCATCTTTCATCTTTCTGGGATATTGATCTGTGATCGTGTGCGTGCTCTTGCGCGTTGTGTGTCAATGTATGCTGCGTGTGTGCATGTTGTGTGTACAAATATCTCCCCAAAAAACAATTATTGGCTCCCCTGGTTTAATACTTTGTGCAAAATCCCCTGCCGAAGATGACAGCCATGTGTCTTTTCTTATCATTTGTGATAAGGTTGGAGAACACATTTGGAGGGATTCCT
Source organism: Conger conger (assembly GCF_963514075.1). Lineage (NCBI taxonomy): Eukaryota > Metazoa > Chordata > Actinopteri > Anguilliformes > Congridae > Conger > Conger conger. The sequence goes on from NC_083772.1 coordinate 7,939,817, forward strand.
CCATGCCCACTGTACATTCCCGTTGACACTGATGGTTGGACTACACTGGTCATAGATGCTCATGTCACTGTTGGAGCACACTTCGTTTCAGATTAACGGCTGCTGACAGACGTGCTAAGATGCAGAAAGCTAGGCAGCTGCCCTGCCAGGGTTCTGTCAATGTGGCAGGAAGCATTATGGGCACATCGGATGATTTTCATCACCTGGAATTATAATGCCTCGCGAATTGGTGCGCTAATTTATGATCAAGCGGTTCGGTAAAACAGCTTAGTTTTGTGAATGTGCCAAGTCCTGTGCAAAACATTCGGCTGAACTGTGTGCAGAGTGCTCGTGCTTTGAGCAGCAGAACTGGCAATCAGCCGGTTTAAACATGTGTTGGGTGATTTCAGGAGCCCCCCCCCCATCTGACAGTGGCCTTTTGGAGGGGAAACAGTGATTGCTTGCGCTTGAGAAAGCGATAAATGACTGTGTAACTGGCTCGAATGTTGGGGCCCGTTGCCACATGATTGGTCGTGCTTCCGAATGGCGTGTGACGCTGACCGCAGTGGTGACAGGAAAAAAAAACCAAATGCTACCAGCTGAGTGGGCTCTTATGGAACAAGCCAGAGACATCGTGAGGCTGTTGAAAATCCGCATGGATTTGTCTGGGTATTCCACAGCTTAGTTCACAAGCTGAAAATCGATACAACTAGAGGACTGGATGAACAATAATTCTGCATTCTGTGATTTCGCTCTGCATGGCTACTCTTATGAATGTTCGGCTACAAAACCTTTTTTTTTTTTTTTATTAAACTTTTGTTAAATTCACTCTGTGTGTAAAATGCATATTCAAATATGCATTCAGTGTTTTCATTCTAATGTTCAAAAAATTTTTGGGGTACAGTCAGTCCTAATGTGCAGGGATCTGTGTGTGTCTGAGAGGAAGAGGTGGAGGGGACCTGTGGGGGTCGAATATGCCCAGAATCAGCCGGCATCCGCAGAGAGGGAAGGAAGATTAAGCATTTCCACTTAATTTACTGATGGAAAATATTTTAGGATTTACTGATGACCCCAGAGAGGCAGCGAGGCTGAAGAATTAGCCTTTGGATCAATAATCCATTCCTCTGTTATTCACATGCCCTGTGCCTGCTCCTCTGTCATTTTCTTCTTCCCTTTGTTTTCTCTCTCTCTCCATCATCTTTCGCTTCAATCACCATTACAGCATTCCCCCTCTCTTTCCCTTCCCTTAAAGGTACAAGAGGTAATTTCTGACTTCTAACGGTCAAGAGAGGAACAGCAGCAAGCGCAAGCAAACCCCTTCAAACCACAACACCGTTTATCCCTCCCTATTCTCTGTGAATGCGCTGACATTGAAACGCCATGTGGGCGGTGGCAGTTAGAACCAATTTTCAACCAATGAGCTTGAATTATTGTACTGTTATTCAATGTTTTGGTGCAGAGTGTCGGGCCCTCAACTGTATATTGTGAAACCCGAATTTAAGGACTATAAACACAGGCAGAGGGTGAGTCAACATGTCAGTGGGCCTTTTTCAATGATAGGAAGGGATTTACGATGGTCTTGTAACAATGTTTTAACACAAAAATTGTACCTTGAGCTCTATTTGTCTTTGCTTATTTCCTCCACTTATTTCCCAGACCTCAATCCTGCAAACTGACAGGTGACTTGATGGGAACAGATAGGGACTTTCTCCATTTCCACTGCAGTCTGTTTGTTTCTGAGTGTAGGGCATTGACCCAGCCCAGTATCCAGTTGGTTCTGACAGTACATTACATTACATTACATTACATTATTGGCATTTGGCAGACGCTCTTATCCAGAGCGACGTACAGTTGATTAGACTAAGCAGGAGACAATCCTCCCCTGGAGCAGTGCAGGGTTAGGGGCCTTGCTCAAGGGCCCAATGGCTGTGCGGATCTTATTGTGGCTACACCGGGATTAGAACCACCGACCTTGTGTGTCCCAGTCATTTACCTTAACCACTATGCTACAGGCCGCCCCCAGGTTTACGTTTGGTCATAACTCCTGTCATTTGCCTGCTGCCCATGAGAGGCACACAATCCACTCTCAAACTCCACAATCTCAACACGCCCTTATACTCCTTTAGAAGATGTTCACAGAACACATTTACTGACCATTGCACCTGCTAGCTCCTTGTCTCTTAGTGTCCTGCTTTTTGCCTGACATTTCCTTAGTGAATCAATGCTATTTTATTCTACATGTCTCTCGTTTTATTTGCATGTAGTTTTAAAATTCTTTTTTATTAAATCTTTTTATTTGAATTGTATGAATTCTTGCATCTTTGACACATTTTCCTGGCCAGATCAGTGTTGTACATGATAATTTGCTCTAAATCTTTTTTACCTAGTTCAGTAGAGCTATGTAGGTCTGATTGTTTTAACATTAAAAATGTTTTATTTATTTATGTATTAATTACAATCTTCCTGTTACTGTATGTAAGGAATTGCATTAGGCCAGCCCTTCAGATCAGCACAAACTGTGTGTGAGTTTATCTGTGTGAAGTGGTTCCAGTGATGACCCTTTCATTTGCTTTATTGGCAGGGCAACTACCGTCACATTGCCAAAGCAATACAACATCATACTATACAATATAATAGAATGTAATAGAAACACAGAGAAGTATGAACATATTACTTTTTCTTGAAGTTGTGAAGAACATAACGAGAATGAAATGAAATGATCTCTCTCTCTCTCTCTCTCTCTCTCTCTCTCTCCCCCTCCCTCCCTCCCTCCCTCCCTCCCTCTCTCTCTCTCTCTCTCTCTCTCTCTCTCTGTTGTTCTGTCCCCCGCTCAGAGAGCCTGCACCACTTCCCACATGCTCACTGTCTCCCCCAGAGCAGCATCGATGAGCTGGATGACATGGAGGTAGGTCCTCTTTTAAAACGCGAAAACATGTCTTCCCCCAAGAAAGTTTTTATTACCTTACTATATGAGCGCTCAGTGATCGATGACAGTGGGACACAGAATAATATAGCTCACATACATACATACATTAAGTGAGCACTTTATTGGGTAAACTTTCAGACATGGTCAAGAGGTTCAGCTGTTGTTCGGACCAAATGTCAGAATGCGGAAGAAATGTGTTCTAAGTGACTTTGACCGTGGAATGATTGTTGGTACCAGACAGGGTGGTTTGAGTATCTCAGAAACTGCTGATTTCCAGTTCTGCGGGCAAAAACATGTTAATGAGAGAGGTCAGAGGAGAAGGACCAGACTGGTCGAAGCTGGTGACAGTAACGCAAATAACCACACATTACAACAGCAGCATGCAGAAGAGCATCTGTGAACACACAATGCGTCAAACCTCGAAGTGGATAGGCTACAGCAGCAGAAGACCAATAAGTCTAAAGAATAAGTGACAAATACCTAATAAAGTGCTCACTGAATATAACTCCATGTTGAGTCTGTGGGCAACCAACTGTGTGGCAATCATGTTGGATTTATTTTTGTTGTTGTTGTAGGTTAACTGTTCTGCATAATCAGTGCAGGCTTTGCACAGGGATTTTATGCATTGCCCTTGCTCTGTGATTTCTATGTTTCATTACTTGCAGCTGATTTAAACCTGCAGTGAGTCTGCCCATCGGTGTGAAGTCTTTTGTTTGTTTAAAATACTTTGAGAATCTTTATGAACATAAGTCCTGTTCAGTACATGCCTTAACATGTTCTCTCGTGTTATGGCTGCTTTTCTATTCCAGTCCCTAACTGTTTCCAATTTGCATCCATCAAATTATTTGTTTATCTTGCATGTAGACAACTACCTATGCAGAGCTAGGACACACTCTCACAGGAAAGATAAATGGTTCCTTGCATCTTTGCAGGGAAATTGAGGTAATGAATGTATATAATAACATTGCGTTCTAAATGAGGCGACGGCTTTTTTTTACTGTAATAATTTTCTGTTTTTTAATGGATATCCATTCATACGAATTGTTGCCATGCATGTTTTAACAAACCTGAACGGGTTCATGGTTATGCCAAGGTGCAAACAGTAAGGAACATACTGTGCATTATTGAATGTGTAAGTGAAGGGTAATATGAATGTACAGTATGCATGGAGGAGCAATAGAAAAAAGCACCTGGCGTGTGGCAGGCTCAGTCTCTTTTTTTCTACTCTTCAAGGACAGGAGTGATGGTGTAATCTCTGTGTGGGTGATGCTGCTTTGTAATTAATTCTCTTATGAAATGTCACAGATTCCACACTCCGCAGTCTATTCAATATCTTCTTATTAATTAATTGCCCGTCTGAGACCTGGAGCGATTTTGTCTTGGACAAAACGTTTTTGCTGTCCTTTAGGACACGCACCCGCTAATTATTTCACAAGTCGTTAGGAATCCGCGTCTGTGGGTTTTGCTAATTTTTGTGCTTTGATTGTTCCAAACGTTAACTAAAGACTCACCTCTACAGATTGTACCATGACTTTCCTGACTCACTTTAGAAATCCTTTCTTTCTGTCTATCTTTCTTTCCTTTTGGATAATGTTATAAATATAGCTGTTTAGAATTTATAATCTGTCGCATGATACTTTCGCTGGATACAATACAAACTGTTGTTTGTAAGGTTAATATGACACTTATTGATTATAATTGGCCCAATTGTTCTCCACTACTGTGTGTCACTCTAGATAAACGTGGCCGTTTTTGAGTGATTACAGTGTAATGTGATGCAGTGTAAGCGCCTCACTGTCCTGCCTTCTGATTGGTCCTGGGCTGGTGTGCAGAGGAAATGCAGAACGCAGGTTCTGATTCTGGTGGTGCACGGAGGCAGCGTCTTGGATCCGGCCGGCGGAGACGCCGGGGCCAAGGCCCGAGACGTGGCCACGCTGGTGTCCGTGCTGGAGAAGGTGGCGCGGGCGCATTTCCAGGCCGCAGCTGAACACGTGCTCATCAGGCTGGTCCCGTGCCCTGCAGTGTGCGCCCAGGCCTTCTCTCTCCTGTCCCAGTGAGTGCCCTGCAGTGTGCCCCAGGCCTTCTCTCTCCTGTCCCAGTGAGTGCCCTGCAGTGTGCCCCAGGCCTTCTCTCTCCTGTCCCAGTGAGTGCAGTGTGCCCTCAGGCCTTCTCCCTCCTGTCCCAGTGAGTGCAGTGTGTGCCCAGGCCTTCTCCCTCCTGTCCCAGTGAGTGCCCTGCAGTGTGCCCTCAGGCCCTCTCCCTCCTGTCCCAGTGAGTGCAGTGTGCCCCCAGGCCTTCTCCCTCCTGTCCCAGTGAGTGCAGTGTGCCCCCAGGCCTTCTCCCTCCTGTCCCAGTGAGTGCAGTGTGCCCTCAGGCCCTCTCCCTCCTGTCCCAGTGAGTGCAGTGTGCCCCCAGGCCTTCTCTCTCCTGTCCCAGTGAGTGCAGTGTGCCCCCAGGCCTTCTCCCTCCTGTCCCAGTGAGTGCAGTGTGCCCCCAGGCCTTCTCTCTCCTGTCCCAGTGAGTGCAGTGTGCCCCCAGGCCTTCTCCCTCCTGTCCCAGTGAGTGCAGTGTGCCCCCAGGCCTTCTCTCTCCTGTCCCAGTGAGTGCAGTGTGCCCCCAGGCCTTCTCCCTCCTGTCCCAGTGAGTGCAGTGTGCCCCCAGGCCTTCTCCCTCCTGTCCCAGTGAGTGCAGTGTGCCCTCAGGCCCTCTCCCTCCTGTCCCAGTGAGTGCAGTGTGCCCTCAGGCCTTCTCCCTCCTGTCCCAGTGAGTGCCCTGCAGTGTGCCCTCAGGCCTTCTCCCTCCTGTCCCAGTGAGTGCAGTGTGCCCCCAGGCCTTCTCTCTCCTGTCCCAGTGAGTGCAGTGTGCCCCCAGGCCTTCTCCCTCCTGTCCCAGTGAGTGCAGTGTGTGCCCCAGGCCTTCTCCCTCCTGTCCCAGTGAGTGCAGTGTGTGCCCCAGGCCTTCTCCCTCCTGTCCCAGTGAGTGCAGTGTGCCCCCAGGCCTTCTCTCTCCTGTCCCAGTGAGTGCAGTGTGCCCCCAGGCCTTCTCTCTCCTGTCCCAGTGCCCTGCAGTGTGCCCCAGGCCTTCTCCCTCCTGTCCCAGTGAGTGCAGTGTGTGCCCCAGGCCTTCTCTCTCCTGTCCCAGTGAGTGCAGTGTGCCCTCAGGCCTTCTCCCTCCTGTCCCAGTGAGTGCAGTGTGTGCCCCAGGCCTTCTCTCTCCTGTCCCAGTGAGTGCAGTGTGCCCCCAGGCCTTCTCTCTCCTGTCCCAGTGCCCTGCAGTGTGCCCCAGGCCTTCTCCCTCCTGTCCCAGTGAGTGCAGTGTGTGCCCCAGGCCTTCTCTCTCCTGTCCCAGTGAGTGCAGTGTGCCCCCAGGCCTTCTCTCTCCTCTCCCAGTGAGGGCAGTGTGCCCCCAGGCCTTCTCTCTCCTGTCCCAGTGAGTGCCCTGCAGTGTGCCCTCAGGCCTTCTCTCTCCTGTGCCAGTGAGGGCAGTGTGCCCAGGCCTTCTCTCTCCTGTCCCAGTGAGGGCAGTGTGCCCAGGCCTTCTCTCTCCTGTCCCAGTGAGTGCCCTGCAGTGTGCCCTCAGGCCTTCTCTCTCCTGTGCCAGTGAGGGCAGTGTGCCACAGGCCTTCTCTCTCCTGTCCCAGTGAGGGCAGTGTGCCCAGGCCTTCTCTCTCCTGTCCCAGTGAGTGCCCTGCAGTGTGCCCTCAGGCCTTCTCTCTCCTGTCCCAGTGAGGGCAGTGTGCCCCAGGCCTTCTCCCTCCTGTCCCAGTGAGGGCAGTGTGCCCTCAGGTCTTCTCTCTCCTGTCCCAGTGAGTGCCCTGCACTTTGCCTCTCGACCAGTGGACACAGAATAGGAAAAACACTCCACTGTCCATGGTACTGAATTGCAATCACTGTCCATGGTTTGAATCTCTGCCACAGCTCTTGGCGTTGGTCTTGTTCAGAGTGAGCTCATTCTACACCTGCGGCCTTAACCTCCCTCCATTGATCATGACTGCCCTAAGTAATGAGGAGGATTTTGTAAAGAAAAACATTAACATTAAATCACTGTGATACATTTAAAGTCCCAATGTTGAGTCCCAGTTGCCTTATTGTAATGGGTGATAATATCCTCATATTAAGAGATTGCCCCCTTGCATATGATTTCAGATACTTTCAGATCACTAGTTTCAGCCTGTAAGAAAAGTACTCTGTTTAATATATTCAGTGCACATAGAGATATGGATGCACTGTGAGGAATGCAGTGGAAGGGCTTAACCTTTCATCAAGCCAAGGTGCCTGTTTCCTCTGCTTTGGATCTCTCCTTGTGTCTTGGATTTGGGTTTTTTGCGACTCAGCTGACACTTAATATGAGAGAAGAACTGGGGATCAGACACCGTTAACAATGAAAGGTTAATAATAACAACAGGTGACATTTCTCCCCTTGCCTGATGCGCTGTGCACTTTCCTCTGTGTGTGAGCTCTGAAAGGACGGCCGTGGCTTCGTGTTCTTCCCCGAATCCCCCGGTCCTCACGCGTGACCGGCACAGCGTGAGCCGACACACACACACGGCGTTTGATGGGGCTCAGCGTTCATGGCATCACAGGTTTGATGTGCTCGCTGCACCGGCCGCAACATGAGCAGCGCTCTGAGTGCTGGTAGGAGGGGGAGACGCGTCTCTAATCTGTAACCTCCTGCTGGGATCTGAGGGTCTGCCGGGCGTGGGTCTCTCTCTCTCTCTCACTCTATCTCTATCTCTATCTCTCTCTCTCTCTCTCTCTCTCTCTCTCTCTCTCTCTCTCTCTCTCTGAATCCCGCGGAGAGCCCAGTTTCACGGGCCAGGCTTCATGTGAGCGGCCTCTCCTTGTGTTCAGATTCTGAAGCCGCTGCCAAAATGTGAGCATTTACCAAACTGTCGTTCTGGTGAAATGCAGTTTAGTGATGTGGGACACATCAGAGGATGTTAACACAAAGAGTCTTAAAAAAAAAAAAAAAAAAAATCTAGTCAGCTCTAGTGTACTGTCCTTTACCTTGCTAAGCCTGCTGATAATCCCTTTGCTAGTTTCACCAATGAGGTGAATTTGGAGTACATTTTTCTACTCGGCTTATCAGTATGTAATGGGGTCATTGCACCCTTGGTTTAATAAGATGCATTCCTGATAGCTGTAGGTCTAGCCCATTAATCATAGCTGAAGCTACACGTGAAGATAAACGCAGTGGCCTATTTATTAAATCAACACAATGAGACAATATACAAGACACCGTGCATCATTCACATTTTAAGGGGATGAGGCTGCTTAAACGGCAAATAAACAGACATGAAATGAGCTAACAAGCATGAATAAACTCAGTCGGGAAAAAAAAATCTGTGTCAGCTTGCTTGCTGCTGTGTTACAATGCAATGATTGTGGCAGTATTATGTATCACAGGGTATTGTATGGCCACTGTAGCCCCAGTTCGGATGCTGTTGTTTTTCACGTGTGACACTGAGTCTGAGCTGCCTCCCCTGGTGAACGGCGATCCAGACTGAGGAACCCTGCAGTCAGTGTGCAGAGCTGTGTGCTAATGAGCAGCCTGTGTAGTAATGAGCAGCCTGTGTGCTAATGAGCAGCCTGTGTGCCGGTAATCAGGCGCTGGAGTACAGGCACAGCACCGGTTCCGCCTGCCTCCACACAACACAACAAATTAACAAGTCCCTAAACACCTTCCCGTCTATTTTCCTTCAGAAGGGAAATTGGCAATATCGTCATCTCCAACATGACAGTCAGAAAACGAACGGAAATAAATAATATTTGCTGTCGTGAAGGTAGAATAAGCGTGAACCTAAATATCACAAGAGCATTCAATGACAATCTTTAGCAATGTTTGTCCCTGACAAAAGTCATTTTTGTTTATTCCCATGATGCACGCATTTCAGAGAGACCCACTGTACTCAGCTTTTGGTTGAACTTGGCTTTAACTTAGGCAACAGAAAAACAAATGTGCATAAATTTGTTTTATTATTCAGTCATTTAAATGTATTTTTAAATATATTTTTTAAGCCTAAATTTCCCACTATACAGGTTCACCAAAACTGTCCGGGCATGGTAATGAGAACTGTCATTACCATGCCATTAGCTATGATTGACAGACCGTGCCTCCACTTCCCACACATAGTTGTTTGTTACCATAGCTACCTGCCTGATACATGCTCATCTTGGGAGACTGAGTTTTCACAAGCTAGCTAACTTAGTATATCAACTGTCGATAGCGAAGGTAAGGAAGCTGACTTATCCAGTAATAATTAGGCTGTGCATTCACTGTAGGGAACCAGTCCAAACCCCATAGGACACTGGAGCCCCACAGGGGGGTGGGTGGGGGTGAGCAGTCTGCAGGGTGGAGAGGAGAGTGATGGGTACCCTACAACTCGTATGCTTCCCTGTGCGGAGATGGCCGCTGTTGTGGCAACTGGAATGGTATTTGTGACCACACCATGAACAAAGGCTCCTACATCTTGTGTGTTGTCTCCCATATAAACCATATGAAGGTTTGCCTGTAATTCTTTGTCACAGCTGTGGATGGCACATTTCAGTGGCCAGACGGCTGCAGTGTTTGAGTTTTTGTGCCTGCTGGAGGGCTGCAATGTGGCTGGAGTATGAGTGAGTACTCACCAAATATCCAAGTCAAATTGTAAAGGGCCTGAGAGAGCAGGTAAATGTGTGAGATGCAGAGTTATAGTGCAGGTGAATGTGTGAGATGCAGATTTATAGTGCAGGTGAATGTGTGAGATGTAGGTGAATGTGTGAGATGCAGATTTATAGTGCAGGTGAATGTGTGAGATGCAGATTTATAGTGCAGGTGAATGTGTGAGATGCAGATTTATAGTGCAGGTGAATGTGTGAGAGGCAGATTTATAGTGCAGGTGAATGTGTGAGATGCAGATTTATAGTGCAGGTGAATGTGTGAGATGCAGATTTATAGTGCAGGTGAATGTGTGAGATGCAGATTTATAGTGCAGGTAAATGTGTGAGATGCAGATTTATAGTGCAGGTAAATGTGTCAGATGCAGATTTATAGTGCAGGTGAATGTGTGAGATGCAGATTTATAGTGCAGGTAAATGTGTGAGATGCAGATTTATAGTGCAGGTAAATGTGTGAGATGCAGATTTATAGTGCAGGTGAATGTGTGAGATGCAGAGTTATAGCGCAGGTGAATGTGTGAGATGCGGATTTATAGCGCAGGTGAATGTGTGAGATGAAAATTTATAGTGCAGATGAATGTGTGAGATGCAGATTTATAGCGCAGGTGAATGTGTGAGATGCAGAGTTATCGCGGTGGTAAATGTGTTAACTGCTGTGTGCTTGCAGTCTGAACCCGTACAGTTACGATGAGACCTGCGTGTCCAGCAGTGTGGACCCACTCCCCCTGGCGGCCCTCCCGCTCCTTGCTATTGTGGCCCCCCACTACCAGGACGCCGTGGCGACCATCATCGCCCGCGCAAACCAGGTCTATCACAGCTTCCTGCAGTCCCAGGACGGCCAGGGCTTCTCGGGACAGGTGTGTCCTGATGCCTCCCTGTGGTTTTTTGTCAAGTCATGATGAGCCAGGAAATATGCTTGGACAGAATTCAACTTCCTATGTCCTTCATTTTCACTTGCAAAATACATGCAATAGTTTTTATCAGCTTTTGTTATTCACACCAAGGTTTACTTCCTCTAACCTGCTCTTGCAATCAGATCAGACTCCACTCTGTGAAATTTGAAGTGTCTTTCTCTTCTGAAAGTGTACAAGGAACACATTGTCGGTTTGATACCTCTTTTTTTGTTTTGTGTTGGATGAAGATCAGGCAAATCCCTGGGAAGATTACGTTTTTGTTGGATATAAACTTATCGCCCGAGGTCACAAGCACCAGTGCCTGGGGACTGCTGAATGTGTATCTACTGAGTCACATGATCTCTTACACTGCACATGGGAATTAGAGCTTTAAAAAAAGCAACAAAAGCAGGCAAATTTACAGGGAACCCCAGCTCCCAGATTTTTATCGGAGGTTATGAAGAATCGAACCTCCTTAATCAAACTGAATAGCTTTTCAGTTTTCTGTACATACAGGGTTGTTTGGTGGGGGGGAGGTGGCTAATTCATATGCAGGGCTGCATTTGGGTGGCGGTCGGTGTGCACCTGATTGGTGGCTGTGTCGGGCATGTATAAGTGCGTGTGATTGGTCACAGCCCTTGGCGGGTGTTCTCTGTCTCACAGGTATGCCTGATTGGAGACTGCGTCGGAGGTGTGCTCTGTTTCGACGCCTTGTGCTTCAGTGGCGCCCAGAAGTTTGGCAGCCCTAGTAACAGCATCAAAAACAACAGTACAGAGAGTCTGAAGGTAGGGGGCGCTAGTGGGCCTGTGATGAGTCTCCCGCAGGTTTTGAACCGAGGCACATGTCCTGGCTGTACTGCAATACTGACGACGGGGACAGATATCAAAACATCCCCTCAGAGTGTGCGTGTACAGACTGTATGCTCTGACTGTTCTCTGCAGTCGATGGTGTTTGTTTGGAGCTGTATGTGCGACATGGCTCAGGCAGTAAGAGCAGTCGTCTGGCAGTTGGAGGGTTGCCGGTTTGTTCCTCCGCCCCGGGCTGTGTCGAAGTGTCCCTGAGCAAGACACCTAACCCCCAAATGCTCCTGACGAGCTGGTTGGCGCCTTGCATGGCAGCCAATCGCCGTTGGTGTGTGTATGAATGGGTGGAATGAGAAGCATCAATTGTCCAGCGCTTTGGATAAAGGCGCTATATAAATGCCAACCATTTACCATTTACCATTTACCATGTGTGATGGTGAAAGTTTGATCTCTCCCCGTGTCTCCCCTTCAGGACGGCCTGGGCCTCCTGCAGGAGTTGAGCCCCAAGCTGAGCTCCAGCAAGCGCCTCAGCAAGAGCAATATCGACATCTCAGTCCCCCGGGACACGGTGACCCCCGGCAGGCAGCCGCTCAACAGGAAACAGAGCGACTCGTACGACGGCGATTCGGCCCTCTTCAGTCGGTGCGTAAGACGCGAGATAAGGATGAAGATTCATGAAGAGGAGTTATTTCAATGCACTGTCCCATGTGGCATGACATGTTGTACAAGTAGCGGTTGAAATTGTACTTCCCTCTAGGGTCTTTCAGCGCACTTATCCCTGGTTACGGGTATGCACTTTGTGGTACGTCGCTCTGGATAAGAGCGTCTGCCAAATGCCAATAATGTAATGTAATGTAACGTGACGGTTGTAGCTGTGAAACCAAAGCTATAATAAGCACTTTTCAGTGCAGTGATACCTGTGATTACTGTGTGTATCATATTCTCAGTCATTTTTTACATGTAAATCAAGTCATCTCTCCTCCCAGAAAGTAACCTTTCTGTTGCTGTCTGGGAGGTGCTGACTGGCTACAGTCTGCACTATTGTGGAAAGTGCTGAATGATGGTTCTGCTGCTAAAAATATCCCTGTGTGTGCCTGTGAGCACAGCCCTATGACATAATGGAGCAGTTTACAACATGCATCTCTCTCTCTCTCTCTCTCTCACTCACTCTTTCCCTCTATCTCGCTCTCCCTCTCTCTCTCTCACTCTTTATCTCTCTCTCACTTCCTCTCTCTCTATCTCTCTCACACTCTTTCTCTCTTTCTCTCTGTCTATCTCTCTCTCTCTCACTGCTGATCTTTGATGGCCACCTTCTTATGGTCACGGCAAAAAGTTTCATTTATTCTCTTGCTTAATAGTCTCACCAGATTTATCCTGGTGCCCCAGACACAGCCCAGACAATCTCTCTAGAGGTTTTAGAGTTCAGAGATGCAAGCCACTGCCCCTCGCACAGTCTGTGCAACAGTCGTCTCCTGACTCAGGCAAGGGGGGCTGAACGGTCGTATTTCTCATTTAAGGGAGAATTTCTGTGGAAAACGTTTTTTTATATCAATATATCAGTAATGGGGCAGAGCCGGAAGCCATAATCAGACACACAGAGTGATCGATAAACCTATGGAATTTTGTGTTGAAGAATTGTGATTAAAGGCTGGTAAAAAAATCTGTATGTATTTTTATGTGTTTATGTGTTAATTCAGTTTTTGGTGGCTGAATGTTCTTAGTTCTTAGTTTTTTTTCTTCATATCGTTAAGAAAAATGATGTACATTGATGTGTTGCAATATTTTGTCCTTGAACTCATTTGCTTGTACTCAAGTGAAGAAACCAAAAAGGAAAACAAGCCAAAGGCAAATGACAAGTTAAGACAAGTGCCTTTATTTTCCAGTGGTTTTAAGCTAAAGGTTTAAGTTTATTACAAGGATTCAATTTTAGATTTATAATCTCAAAACACACTGTCCTTCTTTTATGTCTCTGAATTTGTGATAGGGAGATTTCTCATCTGTATGAAATGCAAAAAAACACATTGTATTTTAAATCATGACATGCAGGTCATGTATCTAATGAAAAGTCACACTTGGTATTAATTACATTTTTCTGTTTTTGAAAGATAGTTCCCTGGTGGAACAGAACAGCTGGCCACAACTCTTTATTTTCTTGACTTTCTCTCTCTCTCTCTCTCATGCACACACACACACACACACACACACATACATACGTACATCACACATTCAGAAGTGATCCTTTTCTCTGGAGATGCAGACTACAGATTTCTATCTGTTAATTGAATTATGTGATTCATCACTTCAGACACCTTTTCTTAGATTTTTCTCTTCATATTCATGACATGTAAATGTTTTCTCACCCATCCAATAGATTTAAAAAATCACATAATAATTACAGATTTGTTTCAGGTTTTGGAGGTAAGACTATCATATTATGTACTGGACATTCCTATCCTTCAGTTAAATACACTTTATTAATTATGTATTTTAATAATTTTAAATAATAATATAATGTTTTGCCAATGGCTGCTGCGGAAGTGTCATAAGACTTTGGGCTAATACCTGGAAAAATAATTTTAAATACAAATAAATCCTTTTGGGTGGATATTCTGGGACTTTGGGGTACTACATTTTGTGCTAAACTTCTAGGAAAAACAAACAGTGCTCTGCAATCAAAATATTTGCAAGTTGGGCGTTTGGGGCCCTAACATAATAAGAATAATTAAGGTGAAATGTAATAATTATTTATTCAGTTTTCGCTCCCGGCATGAAGTGCTTTCTGGTGTTTTGTTTGTTTTGTCACACGGGGATGCCTGTCTCCCCAGTCTTCTGCAGGAGAAGGGAGATCTGCACCCAGGCCAGGACAGCAGCTTGGTGTCTAACCCCGGCCACTTTGACTTTGAGGTGTCTGACTGCTTCCTGCTGGGCTGCCCGGTGGGGCTAGTCCTGGCCATGAGGAGGACTGTGCTCCCAGCCGTCCATGGTGAGTCATTACCCGCTGTCTGGGGTGAGTCATTACCCGCTGTCTGGGGTGAGTCATTACCCGCTGTCTGGGGTGAGTCATTACCTGCTGTCTGGGGTGAGTCATTACCCGCTGTCATGGGGTGAGTCATTACCCGCTGTCTGGGGTGAGTCATTACCTGCTGTCTGGGGTGAGTCATTACCCGCTGTCTGGGGTGAGTCATTACCCGCTGTCTAGGGTGAGTCATTACCCGCTGTCTGGGGTGAGTCATTACCCGCTGTCTGGGGTGAGTCATTACCCACTGTCTGGGGTGAGTCATTACCCACTGTCTGGGGTGAGTCATTACCCGCTGTCTGGGGTGAGTCATTACCCGCTGTCTGGGGTGAGTCATTACCCGCTGTCTGGGGTGAGTCATTACCCGCTGTCATGGGGTGAGTCATTACCCGCTGTCTGGGGTGAGTCATTATCCGCTGTCTGGGGTGAGTCATTACCCGCTGTCTGGGGTGAGTCATTACCCGCTGTCATGGGGTGAGTCATTACCCACTGACATGGGGTGAGTCATTACTCACTGATATGGGGTGAGTCATTACCCGCTGTCATGGGGTGAGTCATTACCCACTGACATGGGGTGAATCATTACCCACTGATATGGGGTGAGTCATTACCCGCTGTCTGGGGTGAGTCATTACCTGCTGTCTGGGGTGAGTCATTACCCGCTGTCATGGGGTGAGTCATTACCCGCTGTCTGGGGTGAGTCATTACCTGCTGTCTGGGGTGAGTCATTACCCGCTGTCTGGGGTGAGTCATTACCCGCTGTCTGGGGTGAGTCATTACCCACTGTCTGGGGTGAGTCATTACCCACTGTCTGGGGTGAGTCATTACCCACTGTCATGGGGTGAGTCATTACCTGCTGTCTGGGGTGAGTCATTACCTGCTGTCTGGGGTGAGTCATTACCCGCTGTCTGGGGTGAGTCATTACCCGCTGTCTGGGGTGAGTCATTACCCACTGTCTGGGGTGAGTCATTACCCACTGTCTGGGGTGAGTCATTACCCGCTGTCTGGGGTGAGTCATTACCCGCTGTCATGGGGTGAGTCATTACCCACTGACATGGGGTGAGTCATTACTCACTGATATGGGGTGAGTCATTACCCGCTGTCATGGGGTGAGTCATTACCCACTGACATGGGGTGAGTCATTACCCACTGATATGGGGTGAGTCATTACCCGCTGTCTGGGGTGAGTCATTACCCACTGACATGGGGTGAGTCATTACCCACTGATATGGGGTGAGTCATTACCCGCTGTCTGGGGTGAGTCATTACCTGCTGTCTGGGGTGAGTCATTACCCGCTGTCATGGGGTGAGTCATTACCCGCTGTCTGGGGTGAGTCATTACCTGCTGTCTGGGGTGAGTCATTACCCGCTGTCTGGGGTGAGTCATTACCCGCTGTCTGGGGTGAGTCATTACCCACTGTCTGGGGTGAGTCATTACCCACTGTCTGGGGTGAGTCATTACCCACTGTCATGGGGTGAGTCATTACCCGCTGTCTGGGGTGAGTCATTACCTGCTGTCTGGGGTGAGTCATTACCCGCTGTCTGGGGTGAGTCATTACCCGCTGTCTGGGGTGAGTCATTACCCACTGTCTGGGGTGAGTCATTACCCACTGTCTGGGGTGAGTCATTACCCGCTGTCTGGGGTGAGTCAGTCCCCAGCCATTACCCGCTGTCTGAAGTAAATCAGATTCAGTACTCAGACCCTTGAGACACGGATAAACCTCTCCAAGCTGCAAATGGTGTGATGATCTGATACTGTAGTGTCGTGTCTAGGAAACGACAGAGTCCAAATCTTCAATTTGTCGAAAAACATCTTCGCGAGGGAAAAGACGACACCAGGCAGCAAGATCTTCAGGAAAATCAGACTTTATTAGCACACGTGCATAAAGCCGGATCAGCTCTCCAGAACTGAACCCCGACTGGCATTTGTACACCCATTTTATACACAGTTACTCCACCTACAACTCCTCCTAAAACCTCATTCTGGCAAATCACCCACACTTTTCTTATCGTAACTCCTCCCAACGCTCCTCCCACAACGTCATTGTGGCAAATTGCTAACAGTCCTTATGCTCTGCCAACTCTGTACAAAGTTCAGGGCATTCTGCCAACTACGTGTCCTCACTTCACCCCGCACCTGCTCTTGGCAAACTACCAGACCTCATAAAGTTCTGGATGCCCTCCCTCTAACACGTCATCCATACACGTCACTCTGTATCTTTAGCTTTTATAAGACAAACTAAGCAGCAGTAATCATTGAAAATATACAGACAAACTAAACATTTCATTAATATTCACTTCTAATATACTTTTCTAATATACAGACATACTAAACATTTCATTAATTATTCTCTTCTAAGGGAATAAATGTACGTAGCATTCTTTGCTCTCATTTCAACAGTTTTCACTGTGGTTTCTTGCGTTTTCATAAGCTCAGCTATAATTAATGTTCAAGGTCAAATAGATACACTTCTGGCATAAAACATTGAGAGTCCCGGAGAAATCAGCTGTATAGTCATATCTTGCTCTGCCCGTGTCCTTGACAGTTTGGTCTACACAGTTCAAGACGGCCCCCCCCTGCCAGCTGGCTGGGCTCACTGTGTAATCCTAGCACAATTTAGCAGTTAATCAGTTTGAAACTATACAGGGTACATATCAAACTTTAATACAGATATATTGATAAACTTTTAGCACACATCGTCGAGAGTTTTGGAGGAACCAGCCTGCTCACTAAGGCGGAGTCTGATTTTGACTTGTGATTGGTTATCATGCTTTTAGGAGGGAGATCTTTCATTCTGTGAATTTTCCCCTACATTAGTCGGGTATGCATCCAACTGCAGTGGAGACCTGCAGAAGCGGTGGTACAACTTATTGTGCAAATTTATATAAAAATTCATACACTGAACTGTGTTCTAAATTGTTCTAATTGTTGCTCCTTTGGACACACCCCTCAGTGAAAAACAAAGGTGAATGAGAATACATTTAAGTCAATTTCCATTAACACCACTAGTTACAGAGAGCAATCAAACCTTGAACAACAGCCGGTAAGGTCTCATATTTTTTAATACCAATAACAAAAACATTTAGATTCTTAACCAAGGACAAACTGATATTCTTAATTCTCCATTCTATGTGTTTTGAGTCCATGTTTGTTGTCCAGTGGTTCCTTTTAAAGACAAATGACTGAATCCAGGCTACTGTAATAGGCTAGAGTAATAGGGTGTGTCCTCTGTCTCTCTAGCGATCCATCTCCGCCCTGCCTGCTCACAGATCTTCAACCTCTTCTACCCCTCTGACCCGTCTGCCTCCCGTCTGGAACCTCTGCTTCACCCCGCTTTCCACAAGCTGCCCCCCTTCTCTGTGCCACGCTACCAGCGATACCCCCTGGGAGACAGGTGCTCCTCTCTCATAGGTGAGACACTAACACTAACATCCTCACTCTAACACTAACATCCTCACTCTAACACTAACATCCTCACACTAACACTAACATCCTCACTCTAACACTAACATCCTCACACTAACACTAACATCCTCACTCTAACACTAACATCCTCACACTAACACTAACATCCTCACACTATCACCACCCTCTGGGACACACACTAACACTAACATCCTCACACTAACACTGTCCTGTGTACTGCATATCTACACATAAAGTATGTAAACATGCTAACCTCATGCTAACCAACCCATACACACACACACACACACACACGCAATGCTTGTTCTCTTAGACTAGACTGATTTAATATTGGTATGCAGTAGGCTGAATATAGACTGTAATTACAGCTCATCTCATGTCAGTATCTTTCCACCTGGATTAGTGTGAAACGTGCTGAAAATGTGCTGGGCATGTGTGCGCGCACGCCGGAGTAGGTGTGTGTTGGGAATTTGCTGCATGCATGTGTGTCAGTGCACACACGCATTAATATGCCGAAAATATGCTGGATGCTAAATGAGTGTGTTCAGGCAGTCCAGTGCATGAGTGGGAGGAAATCCTTTCCTGGATTGAAAGAGGATTATTGCTATAGAGCGCACACCTAGAAATGCTGGGACATACTGTACCACTGCAGCCATAGGTATTTGTTTTTTTGTTGTTTTGGCTCTGTAATCCAGCATATTGGATATGAAATGAAACAAAGAATGTGAGGTTATGTACACTACATTCATATCAGGTGAACCTGATAGACCAGCGGAGGATGGGTATCCTCTCTATAGCCAGGTTCCTCTCAAGATTTCTTCCCATTGGGTAGTTTGACTGTTTGAGGGTTTTTCTCCTACTAGGGAGTTGTTTACCTCATGTGCTATTTGGGGGTTTAGGGCTGATATTTCCCATTTTTCTTCCCTTCTGTTTACTGTGTAAAGTGTCTATGTGACAGTCTACTGTGAAGAGTGCTATGCGAATTGAATTGAATTGAACTGAACTGAGCCAAGTGCGGCACGGATGGTGCAGTGGTAGCACTGCCGCCTCACAGCAAGGAGGTCCTGGGTTCTGGGTCCCGTGAGTATGAGTGTGTGAGTGAATGGTGTGTGTGCCCTGCGCTGGACTGGCGACCTGTCCAGGGTGTATTCCTGCCTTTCGCTCAATGTATGCTGGGATAGGCTCCAGCCCCCCTGCGACCCTGTTCAGGATAAGCAGGTTAAGATAATGGATGGATGGATGGATGGATGGATTAATTGAATGTAGGAATTGCAGCCCTGCTTATACATAATCTCCCCCAGGTTTTTGACTGTTAAACCTCACCTGGTCAGATAAATGTGACATTTCAGCATTTAACGGAGGCTCTCATCCAGAGTGATCGACACTGATTAAATCTTTACACTCAGTGAGCACTTTATTCGGTAGACCCATGCAACAGCACCCCGGGCATCTCGGAATCACGGGCGGGACGATGTGGCTTGGAGAAGGCGTGTCGTTCTCAGGATCACCTGATCCAATCCGGACCGCTGAGGGACGGGGTGTAGGCAGTGTATCCCAAGCTAACACATGGGCAACTGGAATAGTTAGGGTACAATTGGCTACTAAATTGGGAAAACAATTAAATTTTAAAAATTCAATAATTCCCACAGAATGTTGTGCAGTATTCTAAGCTGTCTTTGTCCTTTACTTTACTCACAGAATTGTGAAACGTACAGTAATCCAGAATCCAGACGACGCACTGAAAGTGGGGCTGATATTTGCATGAACTGCTTGAATGAAGTGCTTTTAGTTTTTTTTTTTTGTTGGCTAGGTAAGCAGTGTTTTGATAGTTAACTTTGGTCACTTTTGCTCTGTTTGTTTGTTTCTTGTTAAAAAAAAAAAAAAAAAAAAAAAAATTGGCCCTCTTCCTTATCTTTGTTGTACAGGTAGCAGTTCAAATTGTACTTCCCTCTAGGGTCTTTCAGCGAACTTATCCCTGGTTATGGATATGCACTTTGTTGTACGTCGCTCTGGATAAGAGCGTCTGCCAAATGCCAATAATGTAATGTAAAAAATGTAATGAACTTACGCCCCTTGCTCTGGATAAAGGCAATGCTGGCTTTTCTTCTATTGCCATGTCTCCTAACAGCCGAGCCCTTTGTTCGTCCGCAGACTAGCCATCGGCCCACGTTTCCCGTGAGACAGAAAGGTCATCACACAGAAACGCACACCAAAGACTGCACACTAGACTGCACATAAAACACACCTCAGAACTAATCTGTAAACAAACACGTCTGCCACATTGCTGAGCTTCATAGAAAAGTATCCAAATACAATAATCACATTTCTTCCAGGCAGACGGTGTTGAATTGAGAGGGTTACGTCAGTCAGCTGCATTATCAACTTCATTGTCAACAGAACTCCATACAAAAGAGGTGCGGAGTGCAGGTGGGAGAATAAAGATGTGGCTCGATTTTAAAAGGAAAATCTTGCTCAGAAAATGTTGGCAGTACACTTGACGCTCCCCACTGTAATCACAGTTGACAGCAGTTGGGTTTGGAGGGGAAATGAAATTTCTGCCCAGACCAGGTACTATGAGACAAGAGACAAAATGATCTGCTACACACTCCAACAAATATGGCAAGCTCAGTCATATCAAAGAGACCCCCAAGTGTGGACACTGCTGCTTTTAGGAAGGTGGCGTATGTCTAAGGTCACATTTCAACTTTGTGCATTCATATGCTTGACATGAGCATTTCTGATACTAATCATATTCATACATATGTATTCATGCAAATGTATCAGTGCAAGCATTGTGTACTGTGCTGGATTTATCTATTTCATTGACATTGCCAAGATTCAGTTCTCTGAACCTCTTGGATTTGCTGAGATTGCAAAACGGCACAATTGTATGTTTTGCAGGGAACAGTAGAAGTTGATGCTTTTATTCTGAAAACCATAAGGGTGGTCAGTTCTCTCAGAGGAAGGAAGGCAGTATATTATCTTATTCATTCAGGATAAGCACCCATAAATCCCTATAAAGCCCTGTTCCTTAAATCACAGCCCTCCTGGGCTGAGAACTGCCCTTTACCTGGGAGATAGAAGTGAAGCCAGTCTGGCCAGTCAGGAGCACGCACAAATTATTCAGTTAATTACCTGGGAGGAAGAATTTGGCCATTGAGAAGACAGCAGGTCATCTTAAAACCCAACAGGAAACGGCAAGCGACAGACACACAACAGTGTGTGGCACCCGCAGTGACGCATACTGAAGGTGAACAAGGTGTCCCTGTCCCATAGTTCAATGCCAGTCAATTTAGATTTAGATGATTGTAACCAAATGGAGGCCTCATCCTTCATAGACATGTTTGAGGCCAGTTGACCTTCTTGAGAGATGCCTCAGACTCCCACGAAGGCTGCTAGAGTGAAGCTATGCCTGTGCACGCAACCTGCTGTCTCTTGACAACCATTATTTTTCAAATAATTTGAACCTCTTCCTAAAATTTTTACTTATGTGCACTACTAAGTTCTCATAGACATGCTTATGGTTATTTTTATCTGATGGGACTCAATGCATCTGGTCGTTTGGGAGGATGTTGAGGAAAGTGATCTGAGTGTGGGTGATTTGAAGGCCACGTTTTTCTCTTTGGAAATCTTTTATTCACTTGATCTTTTATTCACTTGTTAATTATAAATACCACTTCTCTTTTGGTTTTGTAAGTCACTCTGTATAAGGTCATCTGATAAAGGGTGCACCAGGGATAGCAGTTGCGTTCTGAGTAAAATATCTCAGTACAGTCCTGTATAGTCAAGGCAATCCATTATGGTCAACACAGCCCCCTAGGGATACTACTGTCCGCTATGATCAGTGCAGTCTTCTGTGCCCAGTATAGTTGACCGCACATTATGGTACCCGACAGCCAAAGGGCCCTTTGCCACTTTATTTGTACATGCAATATAATTACAAAACACAGTGTTCATAGCTGTAGATGATGCAAACCTGTGTAGATAATGTGTTACCTCATGATAATGTGTGTGGCTCGTTCGTGTTGTCATGTTCCTCTTTGCAGCTGATTGTATCCTCGTGTTGTCATCTTCCCCTTTGCAGCTGATTGTATCCTCAGGCACCTGGATGTCTTCTTGGAGGGGGGGTCCAGTGCAGGAAGGCCTGGGGAAAGTAGGGATCTTGAGGAGGGTACCCCACGTCGTGCCAGCCTGGACAGCGGCAATAGGGACACCTCTGCCAGCTGCACAAGCAGTCTAAGCGGCACCATTTCCAACAGTAAGTAATTAGCGGCCTGTAGTGTACTGGGACACGCAAGGTCAGTGGTCTGATCCCCGGTGTAGCCACAATAAGATCCACACAGCCGTTGGGCCCTTAACCCTGCATTGCTCCAGGGGAGGATTGTCTCCTGCTCAGTCTAATCAACGGTACATCACTCTGGATAAGAGCATCTGTCAAATGCCATTAATGTAATTAATGTAATTACAATTTAGTGCCATTTAAATGTAAGCGATATGGTTTCAGTTGCTGCATAAGGGTTGTGGGGGCACTGAGGAATGTGGGTGTGGTACATACTTCCAATGTATGGTATAACCTGAAAACTGTTAGTACTACAGTATATAGGTATGGGGCATGAGTGAGCCGCGTTTTTGATTGTGTATGCCTTTTGAAAGAGCATGATCGCAGAGAAAAGCCAGTCGTACAAGAAAGTTAATGTAATTTTCTTCGGTGCAATAAAGGAAGCAAATGCCTAAGGACTCTTCATTTTTGCAACAGAAACCTGCAAAGTCGTAAAATTGGGTGTTATATAATTAGCAGCTTCGGCCGTGGAATCGAAAAGAACAGTGGTTCGGTTTCCCTATGTCTCCCAACTACGGTTCGGAGACAGACGCGGGGAAAAAATAACACCGTGAAAAGAATACCAATTTTAGCCTGATTCATATCGTCTGTGAAGTTCTAAAAAGCTGAGGTTTTGTCTTGTGATATGTTATAAAATAAGGAACCGTTGTTGCTAAAATAATGGTATCGTAAAATATTGTCTATACACAGAACCGTTAGTTGTATTGCTTTCACTGTTAATAATGATTGAATTGCAATAAACGCACTCTGGCGGAGGGATTAACCAGGTATTCCTTAGTATGTGACTTCGACAATGTTAGGCCTATTTACTGTACATGTCACTGCGAACGTTATTACATGTGCAGTTGCATTAAGGCCTACGGTGAAAAGAAAGGAAAATGTTTAAAATTAAAATAATATATTTATCCCAGAAATATTTTCACCCGTTTTTTAAAATGGAAAATAAAGCCCGAAACAATTCCCCGATTTTTCAATTAAAAATAAACGCCTTATGGATGTCATACCTGGCACTGCAATAACTTAATCGACCACCGGGCGGAGGCAGACTCTGGAAAATGGCAGTCCCAAATTATTCAACTCCATTTCTCAATCCTGTTCCTGCAGATCTACGAGCCTGTAGGCCAGCAACTCACGGTCCTCGAGGGCGGAGAACTTCTAGTTGTCTACCCTCCCTTTACCTGGGAATCAGACGTGAAGATAGTCTGGCCAATCAGTAGCACTAATTACCCAGTAGAAAACAAAACCATGGCTGGATTTGGATTCGAGGGCCAGAGTTATTGATCCCTACTTTAGGTTTATTTTACTCCGGACTTCACAGGAACGGGCTCCTTACTGTATGTCCGCCAGTTTGCGGACATACAAATTCGGATTCAGCATAGCTGTCAAATTAAGTGCGCTTTGGAGTTTTACAGGATGGTAGACCTCCAGGAACTGGACTGGGAACCACTGCAATAGTAGACCTTGCACAATTGCACGTTTTATGTGTTAAAACTGTTAATTATGCCACAAATATATATTTTTTCCAAAATGTAATAAATTGTTTTCTTTTGAGGTAAAGTGTCATTGATAAGCAATTAATTTTTACTTCCACTTGAGGTGGCCTTTTAATCAATGTTTTCTAGATTTATACAGTTCCATTCAAATACTCAATTGTTTGAGTATTAGTTTTCCAGGCATTTTTTAAGAATAATTGCCAGCTTGTTTCAGACTTTTTAAATGAAATATATTCAGATTTATTCATCAATCATAAAAGTTGATATTTTCTAATTGTTATTCTGTCATCATGCATTAGGGAAATAATGATCTAATAATGATTACATCTGTCTCAATGATGGGCTATATAAACAGAGTGACAGAGAGGGCCTATTCCAGAGAGCAAAGTGTTTAATTAAAGCAGAGAGGCTGTTGAGTGCTAAGTGCTATTGCTTTTGTTGTGCTTAATTGGATATATTTTAGTCTTCATTTGCTGTCTGAGACTGTGCAGCATACTGAGTGCTCCCAATCACCTTCCCTCCCAGTATGAAGTATTCCTCCTTCCTCCTAAAACAACTTTCTCTCTCTCTCTCTCACTTCAACTTTGACTCTCTCATTCTCTCTGACTTTAATTTTGAATCTCTCTCTCAGTCACTTTGACTCTCTCTTTTGACTCGCCACCGACCTTGCGGGTCCCACTGACAACCGACCATAACCACTATATATAATATGGCTTTGAGAGCTGCAAACAAGTATTCATTTGTTCAGACCTTTTTTTAAAATCTCCAGTGACACTGAAGTGAAACGTGTCTTGGTGTGTCTTTCCTTTAACCTTCTCACTCCATCATTATTTTTCATTCTCCATCATTGCTCCGTCTCACTCCCTCTCACTGCCCACCACTCCCCCCTCCCTCTTTCTCTCTCTCTCTCTCTCTCTCCCCCTCTCTCTCTCCCTCCCTCCCTCCCTCTCTCCCTCCCTCCCTCCCTCTCTCTCTCTCTCTCTCTCAGTCTCCAGTAGCTGGTGGGGGTCTATGCGGCTGGACTATGCTCTGTACTGTCCAGATGTCCTGAGCTCCTTCTCCACCATGGCTCTGCCCAGCCTCTTCCACAGCTCATACTGGGAATCCACTGATGTCGTGGCCTTTATGCTGAGACGGGTAAACCACCTGGATTTCCACACAGCTGAAATTTCCCAAACCCAACATCTAAACCACAGCACTGTACTTTTACATTTCTGTCATTAATACATATTTTATCTCCACTATGATTTTGTTACAGTTACTGGTCATTTATATCTGAGAACTGACAGAGATTTTTTAAATGTTTTTCTGAGATAATACAAGTGTTTTGGATGACAAAAACATATTGCAGGGAATATAGTATGCAGTATATACAGTTTAATGTGCCATGCAGTTAGCAGCTGTGCTGTGCATCTTTATCCATTTACCCTGAAACTTGGCCCCTGTTTCGCAGGTTTTTTAGGCGTGTGCATTTGTGAAATACTCACATATACTGTAGCATGGTGTACTTCACTCATAGTGAAAATCTCAAATGAAGCGGGTACATTCCACGTTATGTCCGACAGCACAAAAAAAAAAAAGTGTTTAACATGCAATTTCTGCTTTGAGTGAGTTAATGAGAAACGTAAAAGTTACAGGCCTAGCTGTCATTTATTGGCGGACGTTAGACAGGCTGAGAGTGGATTGGCCCTTGGTACCCGTGTGTTGCTGGCAGGTGATGCAGTGGGACTGCGTGAAGGCCCAGGAGATGGACAGCTCAGACTCCGCGCCCTGCTCTTCACTCAGCCCGCGGGAGAAGTGGCTCCGGAGACGCACTCACGTCAAGCTACGGGTGAGCGTGCCCGCCACATCCACTCCACCCTGTGCCCACCACATCCACTCTGTGCCCACCACATCCACTCCACCCTGTGCCCACCACATCCACTCTGTGCCCACCACATCCACTCTGTGCCCGCCACATCCACTGTGTGCCCACCACATCCACTCTGTGCCCACCACATCCACTCTGTGTCCACCACATCCACTCCACTCTGTGCCCACCATATCCACTCTGTGTCCACCACATCCACTCCACTCTGTGCCCACCACATCCACTCTGTGCCCACCACATCCACTCTGTGCCCACCACATCCACTCTGTACCCACCACATCCACATCCACTCTGTGCCCACCACATCCACTCTGTGCCCACCACATCCACTCTGTGCCCACCACATCCACTCTGTGCCCACCACATCCACCCTGTGCCCACCACATCCACTCCACTCTGTACCCACCACATCCACATCCACTCTGTGCCCACCACATCCACCGTGTGCCCACCACATCCACTCCACTCGGTGCCCACCACATCCAATCTGTGCCCACCACATCCATTCTGTGCCCACCACATCCATTCTGTGCCCACCACATCCACTCTGTGCCCACCACATCCACTCCACTCTGTGCCCGCCACATCCACTGTGCCCACCACATCCACTCCACTGTGTGCCCACCACATCCACTCTGCGTCTGCTATATATATTTACTATTATAACAATTATAATATTTTTCAAAAATCTACAGACAATACAGAACCTATTGTTATTCTCAAACTGTGCTTGTTACATTGGTATTCATGTCACTTTGGTAGGCTGTTGGTCACCTGCTTAAGTAGCATGTATTCATTCAGTTTACAGGAAAATGTAACAATTCCGCCTCACAGCAAGGAGGTCCTGGGTTCGAATCCCCGTCGGCCGGGGCCTCTCTGTGCGGAGTTTGCATGTTCTCCCCGTGTCTGCGTGGGTTTCCTCCGGGTACTCCGGTTTCCTCCCACAGTCCAAAGACATGCATGTTAGGCTGATTGGAGAGTCTAAATTGCCCATAGGTATGAGTGTGTGAGTGAATGGTGTGTGTGCCCTGTGATGGACTGGCGACCCGTCCAGGGTGTATTCCTGCCTTTCGCCCAATGTATGCTGGGATAGGCTCCAGCCCCCCTGCGACCCTGTTCAGGATAAGCGGGTTCAGATAATGGATGGATGGATGGATGTAACAATTTCGAAAAAGTTATATTATGCTATATTAACAGTCATTTCTAATGTTTATTTTTGTTTTTATATAGTTATGTGTACTGTTGTTTCATATTGTTTTATTGATGCATGCTTATTTATTGTTTGTGTAATTTGTTGCGGTGCCATCAAAATAAAGTGAAATATTTTTATTTGAACATTTTTGTTTTGGTAGGGCAGTTGGGTCGGTCTGGTCCTGTTTCACAGGCAGTTGGGTCGGTCTGGTCCTGTTTCACAGGCAGTTGGGTCGCTCTGATCCTGTTGGGGGAGGGGCTCTACGCTTTTGGTTCTTTTCTTGCTTTAATTTTGCCCAGTAATATCTTCTGCATCAACAGGGATTTTAGGGCATTTTAGGTATCTACAGTATACTGCTTGTTGGAATGAAATGTACTGGAAGAAAATGGAATGACAGAGATGCAGGGTGGTATTATCACACCCTCATCTGGTGAAAAATTGTAATTTCATGCTTGCTAAATTACTAGATTATTTATCTTCCCTATTGTGGATCTGTAATCCATGTCAATTGTATGAAATGTAATTTCAGAAAATAATCTGTAATTCAATTAGTCAATGACAAATGAAAAAATCCTGGTTATGAGCGTTCTTCCGTAAATGTTATGGCTATTCTTCGATTCTTTCATTGAATTTCTGTTCATTTTCTGGACGAATTTAATGAAAATGGAGCTGCTGAGTGGCTAATTCTGTCACTGCTCTGTTTTATAAGAATAATTTCCTGAATTTTAGCATTATGGATTTGGATAGAGGTCGTCGGGAGGGTGAGAGGTTCTGAAGGGTGAGGGGGACCATTCCGCTGTCTCTCCCACGTCATTTCACGTCGCTGAAGCTCGGCACGGCGAAACTACAATAACGTGACCTGCTCTTCACACAGAACGTGACGGCCAACCACCGGGTGAACGATGTCATCGCATCGGAGGACGGCCCGCAGATCCTAGTCGGCCGGTTCATGTACGGCCCCCTGGACATGGTGACTTTGACTGGAGAGAAGGTACTGCAGCTAACTAAATCATCTCAGCCTAACAGTTACATTACAGTACATTACGTTATTGACATTTGGCAGATGCTCTAATCCAGAGTGACGTACGGTCGATTAGACTAAGCAGGAGACAATCCTCCCCTGGAGCAATGCAGGGTTAAGGGCCTTGCTCAAGGGCCCGACGGCTGTGCGGAACTTATTGTGGCCACACCGGGAATCGAACCGCCGACCTCGCGGGTCCCAGTCATGTACCCTTAACCACTACGCTACAGGTCGACGCTGCTGAGAGTGAGCGTCTCAGCGTTTCTGGCGTGTTGGGGGTCATCGTGATCCACGTGTGTGGCCCTTTCCAACCTGTCCTTCCTCGTGCTGACCCCCTCTCAGGTGGACGTGTACCTGATGACCCAGCCCCAGTCAGGGCGATGGGTGTACTTTGATACGGAGGTGACCAGCAGCAGTGGCAGGGTGTCCTACACCGTCCCTCAGAACAGGAGGCTGCCGGTGGGCGTTTACCCCATCAGAATGGTGGTCAAGTGAGCCTAATTTCCTTCTCTGTGGGGCTACTGAGACACGCATGCAACCGTGTTGTTTTTCTAAAAATTTGTCCCTGAACTAGATATTTAAGAGGTGTTTGATAGTTTTGCTGTACCGAGGCACTGCTGTGAGGTGAAAGCTCACTTGACTGTCTCTCAGGGGTGACCAGTCCAGTGCAGAGGCTTTTGTGACGGTCCTGCCAAAGGGGATGGAGTGTGTGGTGTTCAGCATCGACGGATCCTTCACTGCCAGCGTCTCCATCATGGGAACGGACCCCAAGGTCCGCCCAGGAGCCGTGGATGTGGTCAGGTAACTGCAATACATCTGTGTGTGTGTGATCGAGTGCGTGCGTATGCTTGCGTGTGCGTGCGTGTGTGTGTGTGTGTGTGTGTGTGTGTGTGTGTGTGTGTGTGTTTGTGTGTGTGTGCTTGTGTCTGCGTTTGTGTGATTGAGGGCGTGTGTGCGTGTGTGTGTGTGTGTGTGTTTGTGTGTGTGTGCTTCTGTCTGCGTTTGTGTGATTGAGGGCGTGTGTGTGTATGGGTGTGTGTGAGAAAGATTTGATCCAGGCTGTAAAGCAGGCGTTGCACAACAAGGGCTAATCCATTTTAGGATTTTGTGCCAACTTCTGGTCTTAATTATTCAATTGACTCATTTATATCTTATCTGACATGTTTATGAGTACCGGCTTTAGTACAGCTTTAGACTGCACGTGTATCCTAAAGATTTTACCGTGATTAAAGGCTTCAATTAAAAACAAGGCAAACCAGTACGCAGACCGGCCCTTGGGGACTGGAGTTGTGCACCCGTGCTGTAAAGTTAGCGCTCATATTTCCTATTTGATGGCTAACCGTGTGAGCGGCTACGGATCACGTTTTCTTGAGCCCTGTGAACCGCCGGCCTTTGTGCAGGCACTGGCAGGACCTGGGGTACCTGATCATCTACATCACGGGCCGCCCGGACATGCAGAAGCAGCGCGTGCTCTCCTGGCTCTCCCAGCACAACTTCCCCCACGGCATGATCTTCTTCTCCGAGGGGCTGGTGCACGACCCGCTGCGGCAAAAAACGATCTTCCTGAGGAACCTCATACAAGAGGTACATATAAAACACGCACACACACACACACACAGCCAAACACACACACACATACACACACACACACACAGCCAAACACACACACACATACACACACACACACACACAGCCAAACACACAAACACATACACACACACACACACACAGACACACACACACAGCCAAACACACACACACATACACACACAGCCAAACACACACACGTAGACACACACACACACACACACACAGACACACACACACATATACACAGCCAAACACACACATATACACAGCCAAACACACACATACACACAGCCAAACACACACACACACACACACACACACAAACTCACATCCACACACACAAACAGACACACAGCCACACACACATACACACACAAACACACACGCACACACATTCAAACACACAAACACACACACGCAGCCATACACATACACTCACATGCACACACACACACACACACAAACACATACACATATGCATACACACACAACCAAGCACACACACACACACACACAGACACAGACATACAGCCAAACACACACACACACACACACACACACACCCAAGCCGAAAGAATGGCACCATTCTTGTGAGAATGACTAACATTTTATTTTGGGTTTCTAGTGTCACATCAAGATTAGCTCGGCCTATGGCTCCATGAAGGACATTTCGGTGTACAGCATGCTTGGTTTGAGCCCTGTTCAAATCTACATTGTGGGGAGGCCATCCAAAAAGTACCAGAATCAGTGCCAGGTGAGAAATCCCAATTCTTCTTCTTTTATTTTTTATTTCTTTATTTTTTTAAATAATTTTTTCAAAATTTTCCCTTTTTCTCCCAATTTGGTAGCCTATCTTATCTAATCCAATTAGTGCTAGCTGGGGATACACCGCCTTATGACCCCGTCCCTCAGCGGCCCTGTAGGACCTTGCGACCCTGAGATCGACACGCCTTCTCCAATCCATCTCGTGTCAATGAGATCGTTACTCCGAGGCCCCGGGGCGCTGTATGCCGCAGTCCCAGCTAACCCTGCCAAGTCCCTCCCCTGGAGCAGAGAGCCAATTACGCCACTCAAGAATTCTTGACATGAATGGCATTTGGCAGACACTCATTACATGACATTAATGGCATTTGGCAGACGCTCTTATCCAGAGCGACGTACAACAAAGTGCATACCCATAACCAGGGATAAGTGTGCTGAAAGACCCTAGAGGGAAGTACAATTTCAACTGCTACCTGCACAACAAAGATAAGGACCAGGGCCTATTTGATTTATTTCTTTATTTCTTTATTTCTTTATTTATTTTTCAAACAAACAACGCAAAAGTATGGACAAACCCCTTAACTAGCCAAACACTGCTTACCTAGCCAAACTAAAAAATACTGATACACAGAAAGTAAATCACAGAAAGACAACAATTAAGGTTCGCAGGGAGGTAGGGAGGGGGAGTGCTGCTTGAAGAGGTGCGTCTTCAGTTTGCGCTTGAAGGTGGGAAGAGATTCTACAGTTCTGACCTCAACGGGGAGTTTGTTCCACCACCGTGGAGCCAGAACAGACAGTAGTCGTGAGCGTGAGGTGGAAGTTCGGAGAGGGGGAGGTGCCAAGCGGCCTGTGGAGGCTGAACGAAGAGGTCTGGCAGGGGTGTAGGGTCTGATGATTTTTTGTAGAAAACCTGGGGAAGACCCCTTAACTGCTTGGAAGGCTAGCACCAATGTTTTGAATATGATGCGAGCCATGACAGGCAGCCAGTGGAGGGAAGTAAGCAGGGGGGTGACGTGTGAGTATTTGGGAAGGTTGAAGACCAGACGAGCTGCTGCATTCTGGATAAGTTGGAGGGGTCTGATGGCGGACGCTGGGAGGCCAGCCAAGAGGGAATTGCAGTAGTCCAGGGGCGGATTCTCTGTATGTTGTATAGGAAGAACCTGCATGACCGGGTCACCGCCGCAATGTTCTTGGAGAGGGACAGTCTGCTGTCCATCACCACGCCGAGGTTCCTTGCACTGGGTGATGGCGTAACTGTGGTATCCCCTCGGGAAATGGAGAGATCCAGATGGTGAGAGGTAATGGCAGGGATGAATATCATTTCAGTCTTACCTGGGTTGAGCTGTAGATGGTGGTTGTCCATCCAGCTGTGGATGTCACTCAGGCAAGCAGAGATATAGGCTGAAACCTGTGTATCAGATGGTGGGAATGAGATGAAGCGTTGGGTATACAACTCTTAGCAGTGGTAGGATAGACCATGTGCAGTGATAACAGGGCCAAGGGAACGAGTGTAAAGAGAAAAAAGAAGCGGGCCTAGGACTGAGCCCTGGGGAACTCCTGTGGCAATGGGCCAAGGTGTTGATACTGTACCAGCCCAGGCAACCTAGAAGGAGCGACCAGAGAGGTAGGACTCAATCCAGTCCAGGGCTGTGCCACAGATGCCCGTTGCTGACAGGGCGGACAGGAGGATGGAATGATCCACAGTGTTGAAGGCAGCAGAGAGATCTAGAAGAATGAGGACAGAGGAGAGGGAGGCTGCTCGTGCGGCATGGAGTGATTCGCTGACGGAGAGGAGTGCGGTATCTGTCGAGTGGCCAGATTTGAAGCCAGACTGATGGGGGTCTAGCAGGTTGTTGTTAGAAAAGAAAGAAGAAAGTTGACCAGAAGCGGCTCGTTCTATGGTTTTAGATAGAAAAGGAAGAAGAGATACTGGGCAGTAGTTCTGTATGATGGAGGGATCCAGAGTAGGCTCTTTTAGCAGCGGTGTAATGTGGGCCCTCTTGGAGGATGCTGGAAAACAGCCATAAGACAGGGAGGAGTTAACAAGGGAGGTGGCAAATGGGAGAATGTCAGGTGTGATGGTCTGGAGAAGAGAAGAGGGGATAGGGTCAAGGGCACAGGTTGTGGGAGAGCAGGAGTTGAGAAACATCAGAGTCTGTAAGGGGGGAGAAAGTAGAAAAGGAAGGGATGGGCCTAGAGGGGGGGAAGGGCACAGAGAGGGGGGCGGTGGTTGTAAAGGATCTGCGGATGTCTGTGACCTTTTCATCAAAAAAAATCAGCAAAGTCATCAGCAGCGAAGGAGGACTGAGGTGGAGGAGGCGGTGTGCTGAGGAGAGAGGAGAAAATAGAGAACAGTTTCCGGGGGTTAGAAGTGGAGTTCTGAATTTGTGTTTGATAGTATTTTACTTTGGTGGCAGTGACAGCGGAAGAGAATGCTGCCAGGAGAGACTGGTAAGTTGTGAGGTCTTGAAAGGAATTCAAAAGTGGACACTCTTATCCAGAGCAACCTAGAGTTGATTAGACTAAGCAGGAGACAATCCTCCCCTGGAGCAATGCAGGGTTAAGGGCCTTGCTCAAGGGCCCAACGGCTGGGCAGATTGTGGCTATACCAGGGATTGAACCTCCGACCTTGCGGGTACCACCGACCTTGCGGGTCCCACTGACCACCGACCATAACCACTACGCTACAGGCTGCCCTGTAGTGGGTTCCAGGGATATGGCTTTGAGAGCTGCAAACAAGTATTCATTTGCTCAGAGCATTTATAAAATCTCCAGTGACACTGAAGTGAAAAATGTCTTGGTGTGTCTTTCCTGTAACCTTCTCACTCCATCATTATTTTTCATTCTTCATCATTGCTCCATCTTACTGCCCTCCACCCCCCCTCCCTCCCTCTCTCTCTCTCTCAGTCCATTACATTTACATTTTACATTTTAGTCATTTAGCAGACGCTTTTAATCAAATCCATTAATAGTAAAAGACGCATGTAGAGCAGTTATAACCAAAAACATTCCCCACCCGTCTCTCTCTCCTGCCCTCTCCCTCTCTTTCTCTCTCTCTCTCTCTCTCTCACAATCCCCACCACCATCTCTCTCTTTCCCCACACGCTCTCTCTGATCTGTCCACCCCTCTCTCTCACTCCCAACCCCCTCTCATTCTCGGCCAAATTCAACACAAATGAAATGGCAAAGCATGCACATTATTCATGTGTATTCCCTTACATGACCAAGCCTTGATTCGGTATGAGACTCAGTGAGCATTAGCTTTGCCTCTGGTTTCTGTGTAGTTCCTGAGTGCGGGCTATGACTCAGTGAGCTTTATCTGTGACTCTGGATTATGTCTTGCGTGCAGTTCCTGAGTGAGGACTATGACTCAGAGAGCTGTATCTGTGACTCTGGCTCATGTCTTGCGTGCAGTTCCTGAGTGAGGGCTACGCGGCACACCTCTCCTGCATGCAGTGTCGACACCGGACCAGGTCCAAGAAGAGCTCCTCGGCGCGCATGGTCCTGCGGAAGGGCACATTCGGCCTGTCCACCAAGTCAGACTTCCTCTGCAAACGCACCCACCTTCGCAGGACCACGTCTGTGCAGCAGTCCGACCCGCCCTCAACTCCCAACCCCAAACCTGAGCGTGCCCAGAGCCAGCCCGAGTCCGACAAGGACCCTGTGGGCGGAACCGCTGGAGCTGATGGAGCCTGGAGACGGGGCTTGTGTCAAAGAGACGCAACACCCTGAGGGAGACAGAGATATGGGCATCAGACGATGGGGATGGCCGGCGTATCCTGGGGAACAGGTTGAACGTGAATTCAGTTGTTCTGTGTGTTTTATAATGACTGAATTCCATTGCCCACACAATAAATGTTATTTGTTGAAGTTCTGCTTTCATTGTGTGTCACCCTGAAAGTCATTGATGATTATAAAGATTCTAAAAGTACTTCTGGTTTTTGTGCATCTGTGTGATTTTCTTTTTGCACTTCAAACTGTCATGCTGGATGGTCATCACAATATTCTTAGATAAATATATCATTTATTATCAGGAGCTAGCTAACTGGCAGCATGCGTCAGAGTGGTTTGAAACGTGCTATGACCTAACTTACTATGGCTTTCACTAGCCTACAGCAGAATACTGCCTGCCTGGATAATTAGCTCGAAAAATAAAAACAAACATGACAAAACAAAACGTAAAGAGACAGGTCCAATACACATTTACCTGGGGGTGCGTTAAACCAGAAAATGTCAAACCTGTCAATAAAAGTAGGCTACATTGTGAGTTTGTGATGTTTGTAGACTAATTTTCAAACAGTGTTGTCAGTTGATTTTGTCAACAGTGACGCTCTGTCACATTCCGTGTTTCTCCCTAATTAGCATTTTCTGTTTCATGTCATGCACTTCTACGTTATTGTCTGTTCCGTAGTTCTCGCCTCATTCATTTATCTCACCTGTGTTTCGTTGCTGTTGTCACACCCTGTGTGGCATTCTGTTTTGCGTTGTCGGTTTCATGTCACGTTTTGTCTGAACTCCCGCTCCGTACCGGCCCCTGCATTCTTTCATTTCACCTTTTGTAATTCCCTTATCTCCGTTCTCACACCTGATTGTAATTTCAGTTTAGTCACTTGTGTGTATATATACTTGTATGTCCGCACCTTTGCTACTTTGCTAGATTGTTATGTGTTACTTGCATTCTCTCAAGCGTTTTCCTGACTGTCTACTCCGTGTCTCGACCTGCTTCTGGGAAAAGTAGAGTTCTGATTTCCGAACGCTGATTCTGTACCTTAAACCTCTTGGATTGCTATTCTGTGTACAAAACCCTTTGCCTGTGACCACAACCATACCATTGCCAGTCTCCACTGTGATTGTTTGCCGGCGATTGAACTCTGTCTGTCTGACTCCGAAAATAAAACCTCTGTTCTACTTGCTTCCTGGTTGCATCTGGTTTCTCCGTTCGCCAGCCTGACACCCTCGAATTGTAACGTTAGGCCTAGTGTTGTATTAAACCACTATTGTTAACCTGTCGTGGTGGCGCAACAGGCTAAGATCCAGCGGTTGCAGTTTGCTGCAGTTGCACACCGAGGAACTGCCAAAACCCACGTTTTGGCCGGCTCATGTGGAGTAGCATAATTGGCTCCCTGCTCCAGAGGGAGGGACTTGGCGGGGTTAGAAGATCGCTGCATAATAAGTGCCTCGGGCGCCTCGGAATCACGGTCACGAGCATGAGACGAGACGGCTTGAAGAAAGCATGTCGCTCTCCCTCAGGCCGTCGAGGGACAGGGTGTGGGTGGCGTATCTAACACTAACTCTAATTGGATTATATGGGGTATAATTGGCTACCAAATTGGGATAAAAATGTAAAAATACATTTTAAAAAAAGTTGTGAGGACTCAAAGCCCATCAAGCCCATCAAGCAGACGCAATTCTAATGATGTCATGTCTGTAACATAAGACTAATTTTCATTACTTCAGTTGATTTTGGCAACAGTGACCCTCAAATTGAATTGATTTATTAAACCACTAACCTGTAGATAAATGTATATTGTGAGGACTCAACGATTTTCAAGCAGTCACAATTCTAATGATGTCATACTTCTGGACTAATTTTCTCAAATTTGGTAGATGATTTTGCCAACATAGAATGAACTAGAGGAGACAACAACATTATTATTATTATTATTATTATTATTATTATTATTATTATTATTATTATTTTTACTGCAGGCTTAAACAAGTAGCCTGAACAACGGGTAAGAGTAGACAAAAGAAAGCGCAAGAAAGAACCATCTGGAACTAAAAACGATTAGTTAACTTCCACCCTGCACTGGGCACCATGCAACAGGTAAGAGTAAACATTAGAAAGTGCAAACCACAAAACATGCATTATGTGGTGGTGGTTTCCCAACCCTCTCCTGGGACCCTCTAGCTGGACTGCACACACACACACACACACACACACACACACACACACACACACACACACACACACACACACACACACACACACACACACACACACACACACACACACACACTACATCATCACTCATACACATACAAACCCCATCATCCTCAACCTCACATAAGCCTATGTAATATAATTTTGAACACTTGTCTGAGTATCTTTTAGAATTTAACAGATATAACTGAGGTACTTGGTGTGTCTCCATTTTCCTGCGCTATTTTGAATGTATGATGTCATAGCTCAGACAAAAAATGATGCATAAGGACAAGAATCATATCAAATCATAGGCAAGACTCAAGGGAGTGCATCCACTTTGGGCATGGTTCGGGCATATAAAGACATTAAATTCTAAAATTTTAACTAAATATCTATCCATTGTAGCGGACACCATGCATGGTGTTTAAATGTCTCAACGCAGCGGACTTGCGGTTGCAGTTCATCACAGTTGCTCACCAATGACCGTGGTTTCATTCCCAGTCCTGCCAAAAGCCAAGTTTGGCCAGCTCACGTGGAGCAGCACAATTGACTTGCTGCTCCAGAGGGAGGGGCTTGGCAGGGTTAGCAGATCGGCACGCACAACAGCACCCCGGGCGCCTCAGTATCACGGTCACGAGCACGAGACGAGACCGCTTGAAGAAGGCGTGTTGTTCTCGGATCACCAGATCCCTTCGGACGGGCGAGGGACGGGGTATGGGCGGTGTATCCCCCAGCTGACACTATTTGGATTAGATGGGGTACAATTGGCTACCAAATTGGAAGATAAAGGGAAAAATCTGAAAGAAATAAAAAAAAAATTTAAATTTTTTTTATTAACCTGGCCTACTCAACAAAAGAATACATATCTCAGGATTGTCCATGTTTACTTAATGTAACATGACAAATTGCTTGTTACTTCCACTTTCGGGTCACACTCGAGGAAATGTCTTTCCATAGATTGAGGGATGTTTTCCTTCAACTGAGGGCTGTTTTCCATAGACCAAGGTCCTTTTTCCATAGACCAAGGTCCTTTTTCCATAGACCAAGGGACTTTTTCCATAGACCAAGGTCCTTTTTCCATAGACCAAGTTCCTTTTTCCATAGACCAAGGTCCTTTTTCCATAGATTCAGGGATGTTTTCCTTCAACTGATGGCTGTTTTCCATAGACCAAGGGCCTTTTTCCATAAACCGAGGGCCTTTTTCCGTGGACCTTTCCAGTAAGGATGTGAACCAGTCCTTCCTGTCCACGCTGCGCGGTACTGACACCTGGAAAACACAACATGCATTATGAACTACAGTACATTGCCTTTTTAAATCTTAATGAATTATCTTTTAAAATATTATATTTATGTGTTTATTGTTCTCATATAAATTATTTATTAATGTATGGCTATTAATTATCTTTTTAAATCTTACATTTATTATTTATTTATAAATATATTTTTAAATTTATTATTTAGTAATGTATTTATTTATTATTATAAATTAAATTAAATAAAAGATTCTATTGCGAACCTACCTGGAATATGTAAGCTGCCCTCAAGAGATAATCCTTCCAACAAAATGTTTTTTTCCCTCATTTCTGCGTTTTTGCTCAACCAATCAGATGATACACGGAACTACACGGAACATACACTTTCTCATTCGACTGTGTCCAAATGGGTGCAAACAAGGCACGCGTTTCTCCAATCACCGCATAAGGCTGTTTTACATTAATTACATTAATGGCATTTGGCAGACGCTCTTACCCAGAGCGACAACAAAGTGCAAAGTGCATACCCATATACCAGGGATAAGTGCGCTGAAAGACCGCAGAGGGAAGTACAATTCCGACTGCTACCTGTGCAACAAAGATAAGGACCAGTGCCTATGTCATCATCGGATTTTTAAAAAATTTTTATAATTTTTTTTTTTTTATAGTAATACCGCGACACGCAAATGTATGTTTAAACTGCTTACCTAGCAAAGGTATCATCCTACACAAGTAAATAACACAGGTAAAGACAACAGTTGACTTAATTATTAGGACAAGAGTATCGAAAACAGCTTTGTTCTATTTCGCAGGCATTTTTTTTCCCGGTGCAGTTTTATACGAATTCAGAGGAAACTACGGTAAGAAAATTTGAGTTGATTTAGTCGCTGTCATGCAAATAAACGTTCGCCTATTTGTCAAGATATGCTAAGGTCGATTATGGTACAAATGTCAAAAGATCGATGCTTCGATATAACAGGCCCAATATGCAGAATATACCCATTAACACATGGTTTCCAGAACAGAACTCAGCGACCATGAACTTCAGTTCAATTTTGAAATGAAGCGGTTCAAGCTACTCATTTTTTATTTATTTTTTTCAGATAAAATCATTTAATTGTCCCATTCTCATATTAAGCATTATGGTAACCAGACCTGAGGATACAATTCAATGAATGAATAATAGTTTATTACATGTTTTGATAATGTCTCATTGGATAGCCTGTAATTGCTATTTGGAGGCTTTTTTACAATTATGGATTGCGCCAGAACTTAGGCATTCACACACGAAACCTTCTCACAATTGAACCTGAACCGCAGGATTTGAAAGCAGAGGCTATAGAACCAGTTGTCATTCCAATCAATGAGGCAACAAACCAACACCCCTAGTTCTGGAGTAACTACTGAAGCATGCACTGTGATACTATCTTGTATGTAGGCTGCTTATGTAAATTGACATAGAGTGTCTAGCGACATCAAGCTTGTTTTCGAGAATTTGTTAGCCACTTTCAATGGGGAAAAGTTGGCATCAGTGATGGCAATTAGCTCTTTTTTCGAGGTCCAATAACAAAAACATCTATATTACTGCTTTTGCAAAAGATGTTGAATGGTTTAGGAAATGAACTATTTCAGAATCAGAAAACATGTGGAAATTACGATTAATGAATATATAATTGTGTGCACAGTATATTACTTTCAAATATGTTGTTCTGGCCAAAAGCCTCTTCTTTCAGCTGTGCTGTTGAGACCCTAGAAATGTACAGTACTGTGCAGAAGTCTTAGGC
Organism: Conger conger; assembly: GCF_963514075.1. NCBI lineage: Eukaryota > Metazoa > Chordata > Actinopteri > Anguilliformes > Congridae > Conger > Conger conger. Next base: position 7,978,748 of record NC_083772.1, read on the forward strand.
ACCCGAGACTTTATTATATATATATTTTTTGTGTGTGTGTTAGTATAAAAGACACACTTTGAGATTTCCAAATATTCATTTTCCAAAAGATTTAATTTTACAGAGACATTTTTGTATTTCATTTTTAAAAGTAGCATATTTCTGTAAGCAATTGACTACATTTTACATATAAACTTGATCAAGGCTGTCTGAGATCAGAAGTAAAGAGCCAACCAAAGTCTGCAGAAGAACTGTGGCAAGTTCTCCAATATGCTTGGAACAAGTGATGCAGTTTTAATGTGTGCTACAGAATGGAGGTGATCCATGCGGGAACTGGCGAGATTATTGGAAACCATTCTGACCCAAACACCCTCACAGACTCAGATTCAAGTGAACAGACTGGATGTTTCAGATGTCTGCGGCGTGGGATCCCTCTCAACTGCAAAAAACAATTTTCTCAGTTATCAAAATTAGCTGGACTCATGGTGAGATTCATGTTTTAATAACTTTCTTGATTGTTTTTCTAATGCATATCAGTTTTTGACTCATGTCACTGTTCAATCATGCACGCAGTCTTGTTTTTATGTTTTTGTAATTTCAGAGCAAATGATTTGTGATTAATTTAGCATAAGCTGTAGCACTGTTATGTAAAATCTATGTTTTGTGTATATGATGTGAAGCTATGATGTGAGTTGAAAACAATTGCCATACCGATTGCTATGGTCAAACATTTCAGTTCTGTTAATGTTTTAAAGTTGCTGTTGCTCTCTCTCTCTCTCCCTCTCCCTCTCCCTGTCTCACTCACAGTGCGTTGTTCAGCTTCTGGTCTTTTTAATACCTTTTGTCAGCACTGTATTCTGTGGACATCTGGGGAAGACAGAGCTGGCTGGAGTTACTCTAGCCACATCTGTGAGTGACCGCTTCCTGAACTAATCAGCCATATTTGTCATTATTTATATCTATTAATAATTTATTTACATTATTGGATTTCTTTGATGTAGCAAATTAATGTTTTGACTTCATGTAATCTGAGACAGTATGATACAATGTAATATGTTCACACGGTAGTACTATAGCAAGAATTGCAGAGATTGGTTGCATCTTGGGGTCACCAAGTCTCAAAAAGAACCATGAAACGCCACCTCCATATCAACAAACTCTTTGGAAGGGTGGCATGAAGAAAGCCCTTACTAACTGCTGAGGCTTGGTCATACAGTACTGAACACAACAGAAGTACAGAAGATTTAGGCACCCTAGACTTTATTATATATATGTTTATTTTTTTGTGTGTGTTAGCATAAAAGAACACATTTGAGATTTCCAAATTTCCCAAAAGATTTAATTTTACAAAGACATTTTTGTATTTAATTAAAAAAGTAATATATTGGCAACAAACAATAGGAAGCAATTGACTACTTTTTACATAAAAACTTGGTGAAGTTGAGATCAGATGCAAGTGTAGCATGGTTAGCTCAGCTAGTTCACTAGTAAGCACGGATGGTGCAGTGAAAGCGAAGGCTGGTAGCAGGTTATCGCGACAACACTCCCCGATGACGTAACCCTCAAATTCAAAAGAACGTTGTTGCCCTTGGCTAGAGGCGAGTTCGTCTTTAGCTGACTGGTAGCGCGTTCGTTCAACAAATATTTGGACAAGTGAGAGGCTGGGGTTCAAATCCCACCTCGGACTCAGGCAATTTCTCACCTGTTACACAAGGAGCCAACCAAAGTCTGCAGAAGAACTGTGGCAAGCTCTCCAACATGCTTGAAACAACCTCCCTGCTGATTATAGAACTGCAGGACAGCGTTGACTATCTCAGAGAAGTGATGCAGATTTAACGCCGAAGGGTGATCACAAAAAATATTGATTTGATTCAGTTTTTAACTATTCTACCAAATGACTGAAATGTAATGTAAAATGTATAGTATGTTTATTTAGGACCTTTCCTTGAATTATTTTTGAAAGAATCTTATCTGTATGGAATGTTATACAGGTGCTTAAGACTTTTGCACAGTGTGGAGATCCAGTACAAAGCCAAGAACGAAAAGCAAAAGAATAGTCGAAAAACAAGCGAGAGGTCAAAATCCAGGAAATCACAGGGCGAAGGTAGAAAAGGGCAAAAACAAACTCGTAGTCAAATACAATACAAAACAACACGTCGAAAAACCAGAAGATCAGATGAGCAAACAAAACAAAGAGGGCAAGGCAGGTACAGAAGTCAAGGCAAAGGGGTGTCTATCATGAATCTCAATAATAAGGCTTACACAAAATCGGCACTTACTACGATCAACGTTCTGACAAAGAAGCATACTGAGAATGGGGTTTAAATACAAGAGGGAAGGTGACAATCTAGGCGGGGCAGAGAAAAAGGTGGGCTAAACAAATAGACAACAGGTGGGGAAACATAATAGGGTAATAACGTAATAACGGGAGGGAGACGAAAACGCGGACTGGATGCACGAAACAAAACATGTAAAACATACGGCTCCGGATTAGGGAGTAGACATTTGCGTAGCTTGAAGACCTAGTGATAGTTAGAGACAAGTGCGAACACTTCGCTGAAACTAAAGAAGTAATCAGGGATAGCATAGGGAGGCGGAGTTACAGAACAGTGCAGAAATACTAAGAGATTGCGTTAGTGAGTTAGTTACGTGAATATTTCTAAACTACCCAATAAAAGTGATTGTTAGTTAGTTAGTTAGACAGACAGTAAGTGTATTAATCGGATTAGTACTGTACAAAACCTAGATTAGTAGTAGTTAGTAAGAATCGTGCTTTACAACATTTACCGACCAAGAAAATGCAGGAAGTAAGAATCGCGAGTTTTAGAAGAAATGTTGAAAACCCAAAAACTACCGTAACCACCCGAATAGTGGGACACGCAGACAGGGGAGTGACTAGACTGGTAAACATTCAGACGCAGACATAACAGGGGAGGACAATAGAGAACTGTAATGGAAAACATAAACCAGGTAATTATGAAAAATGAATAATAAACAAGAATAAACATGAAAACATACAGAACAAATACAGAAACATTACAGTGGATTTCATGTTTTTCATGGGATTTAAGTCTGGGTACTGAGATGGCCATTACAGAACATGGTTGTTACTTAACCATTTCTGTGTAGATTTTGGCGGTATATAAATGGCAACCATTTACTATAATTCCAATGAGGTTTTGCAAACTCAAAATGCTTGCTTTTATTTATTTATTTGGATAAAAGTGTCAGCTAAATAACAAAAAATACAAAATTGTGCTCAGTAAGGGTTGTCTTCGTGCAACTCTTCCCAAGAGGGCGACATGGCTTAGGCAGTAAGAGCAGTTGTCTGGCAGTCGGAGGGTTGCTGGTTCGATCCCCCGCCCGGGCTGTGTCGAGGTGTCCCTGAGCAAGACACCTAAATGCTCCTGATGAGCGGGTCAGTGCCTTGCATGGCAGCCAATCGCTGTCGGTGTGTGATTATGTGTATGAATGGGTGAATGAGAAGCATCAATTGTACAGTGCTTTGGATAAAGGCGCTATATAAATGCCAAATTTACCAAGAGTTTACTGATATGGAGGTACTATTTTATAGCATTGGATTCATTGGTTCATTGGATGATTTAATTTGAGGGCTCAAATCATATTGGTTCGAGTGAGGCTGTATGTTCTTTTTAGGAGATAAGTTGTATGTTCACAATGTGCTTTGTGTATTGTGCTCTATTGCGAATAATGACAAAATGAGGTGGTAAAATTGTAATGACTTATTTCCAGTGTGGGATACAAAGTGTGAAAGTTCACCATAGCATGTCCAATATGTTAAATCTGATTTATTTAGGTATAAATGTTTTACAATACTTATGTAAAGCATGTTCAATGAATTTATAAAAAGGTACAGTAAATTGGCAACAAATTGGAAAAGCTCAGACTCATAAAACAGATAGTCACACACAAAAACATGACCATCAGCACTCCAGTTTCCTGTCACATTTGAAAGACGGTGGCTCCACGTGTTCAAACGCTCCTAATGTCAGAGACAACTGTAATTACTGTATCTGAATGTGGGTGAAGCAATTATTTACAGCACATGGAATTGGCTTTAAAAACTGTTTGATATTTCTTGATGTTTTGGAAGGTTCAATCATTATTTTACATTTGTCTGCTAGATTGTGTCTATTACTGGTATTTCAATTGGACAAGGACTGGCAACAGTATGTGACACATTCATATCTCAGGTAATAACGTATATAAATAAAGTATAACTGTTCATTCTATTTCTCTCCTATTACATTTCTTCCAGCAGAATCTGACAGTAGGCTATACAGTAGCCACATTATTAGCTGTCAACTAGCAGGTAGGCCAGGGCAACCGGTGTGACTGAGCTTAGCGGAGTGCCGGTACACCCCTAGCTGTGCCAATATTCACGATATACCACAGGATCGAGTTCCACAATGCTTTTATACAATGGATACCACATTTTTTCTCTCAAATTGTAAGTTGCAGTTGCATTGTTTGTGGTAGACTATCATACCATAGTTATATAGCCAGCTAGTTACGCAGCCAAATAACTTACTTGCTCACAATATAGAGGTTAGCTGAAGTGAAAACTATAAATGGTGTTGTGTTGTACACTAAAGTCAAGGTCTCATAAAGTCAGAGTAGAACACTACAAAAAGACTACAGGCTCTGTTTGCATTTGTCACTGTCAGCTTTCCAAAACAGTGCATGAGAACACTGAACCGTATAAAAAAGATTTAACATGAGTTAACATTAGCATACGTATACATTTCTGCAATTATGGAGGAAAACTAAGCAAAATAATTCTATTTACTGCCATTTTTAAGACATCCTTACTTCATGTAGTGTTTCCTGCCAAACATCATCCCATGAAATTAATTGGTATTTGACTTCTTTGCAGACCTTTGGGAGCAGTAACTTAAAGAGAGTGGGGGTCATTCTGCAGAGGGCTATCCTCATTTTACTTCTGGCTTGTTGCCCATGCTGGGCTATTCTTATCAATACAGAGTCTATCCTCCTGGCCTTCAAGCAAAGCCCAGAGGTGGCCAGGTAAGGATGCCTAGGTATTTTACCTGAAATCCTATCGGCTAACCAGCGTCGGAATTCTATTCTAACGTATGTTTTTTTTTTGTGTTGTTTTTCTTTGTTTTGCTGCGTCATACTCTGATGGTGCTCTTTGACCATGTAAGGCTGTCCCAGATGTATGTGGAGATCTTTATGCCTGCACTACCTGTGAGTACACACAAACAGACATTCTCCAACACAGCACATACACACATTCACTCACAGTTGTACATAATGTATGTGCACACATATACACACCGACACCAATGTGCATAAACTGTCAGTGAGTTCAGTTAAACAGGGTTATGACAGATTGGGGTTCAAACACGCATTGTCGCAAACTGGAAGTAAGCTGCTCCATTTTTACATAATTCTGGTTCGACATCAATAAATAGATGCCTCAGTTTGTCTTTTTCCTGTTCTATCAACCTCCATGGGCACAATACGCAATGACTGCATTTGAAACCTTTAAGCGCATTTGCTAATGCATTTAAATGTGTTCTTCTTATAGGCAGCCTTTCTGTTCGAGCTACAAGTAAGGTATCTTCAAAGTCAGGTAAAGAAAAACACAGAATACATGTCTACATATGAGTGCCTGTTTTTCCATGGGCGTTATTTTAATAAATCATTCATTTCAGGGTATACTATGGCCCCAGGTAATCGCAGGAATTGTGGGAAATGTCCTGAATGCACTGATCAACTACATCTTTCTGTTCGTTCTGGACCTTGGTGTAGTGTGAGTATTGAAATCTTTTGATTAAATATATTTCATTTTTCTTACAGTGTTATTTGAAATTCACGGTATGCTAATATCCCATGTTTCATTGCTCACCCAGTGACAATATGTACAATTTAATAATGGAGACCAAAACAATTCAGGCACCCACAAATCTTCTGAATCATTTCTGTGTGACCCTGACTTGTGAAATCTTGTGTTACAAGAAGCCCCACCTGACATCAAGGTTTTTTGTAGAATAATAAGTCAATTGTGTGTTATTTACAGTGGTTCGGCTGCAGCCAACCTGATATCCCAGTACTGCCTGGCTTTGTTCCTGTTTGCTTACATTCTCTGTAAGGGTTTGCATAAGCCCACCTGGGGAGGTAAGTTCAGGTGCAAGGGATAACTAGGTTATTACTGCACTCATCCTCACCATGTGTCACCTGCATTTTTAAACACATTCCTGTGTATTCAAGTGCTGATCCCAGATCATACCAATGCATATGAGATGATTACAAGTATGGGCAAATTCTGCTTTGGGTGTCATATGTGTGGCATACGTCTGTGGTTCCCCTTTAGGCTGGTCAGTGGAATGTCTGCAGGAATGGGGATCCTTTGTCCGCTTAGCCATACCTAGCATGTTCATGGCATGTCTGGATTTATGGATGATTGAGATTGGGGGATTCCTAGCAGGTAACTAACTGGCTGTTGTTTTATGTTATTTACCTTTCAGTTGTTGCAGAAAGACTACAGTGAGTCATGGAAAATGTACCCAACACTCAGCTAATGAGTCCTGTGTGGAAAATGTACTATGAAGTGTGCACTATCTCTGCTGAATCCCTTGATGATCAGTTGCTCCTCTTTATTATTTAAATAAAAATCTCCAGGTTGCTGGATGGCTCATTTAGGTAGGGCACCACTCTGTGGTGCATGGTTGAACCCCATGGTCTCTGATCAAATCCAGACCACGCCAGTGCCCACTGTGGGTAACAAGTTTAAACAAATAAACAAAAAAACAAAGAACTGTAACTCCCATCCTACAGCACAATAAAATTAACCTGACATCCATCCTACTTAAAGAAATGCAAGACCCCTTGAATCTTGACCTAACATGACTTCTTCCCGGGTTCCTTAAAACACAGACACGTTCCCAGCTTTACTGAAGTACTGTGTGGAACTTATTTTTTGTGCTTCAAACATATAAACAAAGACATTTCGGTTTGTGCTTCTATCAAAGGAGGGCAACCAGATTGATTCCATGTATGAAAGATGAGAGTTACGAGGATAGAATTACACCTGACGCACAAAAAGAGCTGTTTCTGTAAAATGGCAAAGCACATACACATGTAAATACCCTGCAGGTAAAGCTGATTGCCTATTGACCTCAAATGCTAATGGTGTAAGTATATAGCAGAAATAAGAAATTGTTATTCTAACTGTTACCATAGTTTTGCAGGCACTGCACTGTATATGGAGCCTTTGAACCACTGGTCTAATGCTCATCAGGACATGTATTTTGTTGTATTTTCAAAATACAAAGTACATTTATGATTCAAAATACTCAACGTGTAAAAGTATCAAAATACATTTTGGTGTATTTTTGCCCATCCCTGGTTTGTGTTGTCTTTTAAAACCCGCTAATAAAGTAAGCTACAATCTTATTTCAAGGTTTATTAATTACATTGTACATTTTATACTCAAATGATAAACTGAGTGCACCTAGAGTAAATAATTTTTAAAATGTATATCATCAAATCTTCACTGCAGGTCTGATAAGTGAGGTTGAGCTGGGATCACAGTCAGTCATCCGTATGGTGGCTGGTATTCCACAAAAGGTAAATACACCTGAAGGATTAACTGCTAAAACCAAATGAGCAGGTTGTCTGATTGTGTTACTGTCATGTACTTCTGCTGAGAAACAAGGGCTTTAAGGCTTCATTTAGGGTGGAGCAAACCTTGATCATGACTATATTCTGTCAGCAGTCTAATTCCTCTATATTCTGCCAAACAACATTTACTCACCCCAGATTCTAACCTTCTCTCAAAGACTTCATGATCTTTGAGTAGCGCACTGTAAAACGTATTGTTTTGAATATTAAAAGCACAGGCAATATAATTATTTAACATTTTTCTGAAGCATGCTTTAATCCAACATTCCCATGTGTCCTATTTACGACCGCATATCACTCTTTCAACATGGCTTGCTCACAAACTGTGTTGGTATATAGTATACATGTTTACATTTGTGTGATTTAATTGATAGATCCTGCATTAGAGTGTATATTGTAGGGGGTATTTTGCTATGCTCTCATTCATGTAGGCCCATTGTATATCACCCTGGATAAATGTGTTGATACATACACATATACACTCTGTGAGCACTTTATTATTTTTTGGTGAGCCCATTGCCAGTGTAGTAGACCTGCAAAATGGCATTGAGATTTTGAAATGGGTGAGATATTGAGGATCAAATGTTGTTGTTTTACATGGTTGAGTCGACCAATGCAACTGCTACCACACTCAGTATAATATTCTTCTCAGCAGTCTCAAGCGGTGCCAGGTCCAAAGCACTCCTCTGAGTTAGGGGTTCCCAAACTGGGCTGTGATTGTACTAAATACTTCTTGTTTGCACAGATCCATGGTACAGGTGACTGAATTATATTTGCCTTCAGATTTTTGTAGGCATCAATGCAGCTGCCACTGTGACTGTGGGGAATGCTCTGGGAGCTGGAAATGTACAGCAGGCTCAGCTGTCCTGCAAGATCTCCATAATATGTGCAGGTAGGAGGGCGAGAGAAACACCACATTGTCTGGGCATCATACATGCATGCACATGCTGTCTGCTGCAGTTCATTGAATACAGGTAGTGAACCCATATTGGAAACAGCAAAGTCATTTACTAGGGTACTAGATCACATGCTGCACAAAAGCCAGTTAACTCATATTTAACTTTTGGTAGTGAAACCCACTGTCTCTGGCATCACTTCTCAAACCCCATACATGGCATTTAACATGGAGGGAAGATCAGCCTTCAGTACCATTATGTGCTGTCTGACACTGATTTGACTTCTAAGAGGTTGAGTGTAATGTAATGAGTGCTCCCAAAACATGCCAGGAAAATGGGCTCCACACCCAACAGACCCTCCAGAACCCGTCACTGCAAGCAAATTTTCTTTATTTTTATTAAATGTATCTGTATTTATGTTCCTGAGCTAGCTAGTTTGCTAAACCCGCCACAATTAGTTTACTATTTTGACAAGCTGCTGCCTTCCAGGCCTCACTGAGGGAGTATACATTGGGCTGGAGGAACACATTGGCAAGTCGTAGGAGACATCGTTATTGGGAATCCCACCGGAGTGTAATGTTTCTGTATTTGTTCTGTATGTTTTCATGTTTATTCTCTATCATTTTTCATAGTTACCTGGTTTATGTTTTCCATTACAGTTCTCTATTGTCCTCCCCTGTTATGTCTGCGTTTGAATGTTTACCAGTCTAGTCACTCCCCTGTCTGCGTGTCCCACTATTCGGGTGGTTACGGTAGTTTTCGGGTTTTCAACATTTCTTCTAAAACTCGCAATTCTTACTTCCTGGTTTTTCTTGTTAGTTAAATGTTGTAAAGCACGATTCTTACTAACTACTACTAATCTAGGTTTTGTACAGTACTAATCCGATTAATACACTTACTGTCTGTCTAACTAACTAACTAACAATCACTTTTATTGGGTAGTTTAGAAATATTCACGTAACTAACTAACGCAATCTCTTAGTATTTCTGCACTGTTCTGTAACTCCGCCTCCCTATGCTATCCCTGATTACTCGTTTAGTTTCAGCGAAGTGTTCGCACCTGTCTCTAACTATCACTACGTCTTCAAACTATGCAAATGTCTACTCCCTAATCCGGAGCCGTATGTTTTACATGTTTTGTTTCGTGCATCCAGTCCGCGTTTTCATCTCCCTTCCGTTATTATGTTATTACCCTATTATGTTTCCCCACCTGTTGTCTATTTGTTTAGCCCACCTTTTTCTCTGCCCCGCCTAGATTGTCACCTTCCCTCTTGTATTGTATTCTCAGTATGCTTCTTTGTCAGAACGTTGATCGCAGTAAGTGCCGATTTTGTGTAAGCCTTATTATTGAGATTCTTGATAGACACCCCTTTGTCTTGACATCCGTACCTGCCTTGCCCTCTTGTTTTGTTTTTCTGGTTTTTCGACGTTTTCGCTTTGTGTTTTTGACTACGAGTTTTGTTTTTGCCCTACTGTACCTTCGTCCTGTGATTTTCTGGATTTCTGATCTTGCTTGTTTTTCGACCATTCTTTTGCTTTTTGTTTTTGGCTGTGTACTGGATCTCTTGGCTTTTGACTACTGAACATTAAAACTACGATTTTGGATTATCATGTGGTCTGCGTCTGGGTTCTCTGCACCGTACATAACACGGAGGGTGACAGCAATAGCCTATTGCTACGTTTTCCCTCTCCTTGCAGCGGGCCAGGAGGAGGTGTGACAAGCCTCAAACAAAGGGATTATGTGGCCATGATTTAAATCTTCTAATAAAGCTGTAAATGTAATGTAAATCCATAGCAACAAAGCCTAATGCTGTATTCCTGTCATATCAGAATGAACAAATTAGCATCTTCTGACTGGGAACAGTTTGGTCAGCCTCTCACATTAAACCTGAGGCAAAAAGCTAAACTTTAAAGAAATTACAGTTTTTTACAATCACTTTGAAGCTAATCTCAGAAGTTTGTGCTCAATTTTAAAAACCTTAGACACAAGGTTCAAAACAGTAAGCGCTGTTCAAAACATGCATTGTGCATTCATATCTTTGAAGAAATCTTGCAATTCCAACCTCATTGGTTCAAGTAACTCATTTATTGTGAAATACTATAGGAACATTTGTTTAGATCACCCACACAAAAGATACCTATAGCTTCACTGTTTAGTTGTTTTTACAATACTTAAATAATGCAGTTAGAAATACTTGATACATGTTTCAATATGGTTATAAAGGGAATAGTGGAAACAGTAGAAGAGAGTGGAATCATTGAACAAAACCAGAATACTGTAAAAATATAATTACAACACACTGTGGGTTTGTTTCACTGGCCACTCCATTTCAGTTCAGTCATCGGGCAGCTTCAGTTCAGTCTAAGCCCAGTCCATCCACAACCTCCTCCTGACTTCTTTCCTCCTTTTTGTTCCTCTATTATCACAAACACTCCCTAATCAAACCAAAAGAAGATTCTGACCTCATACCATTATTCTGCTTTCCCAGGAAGGATCCAGTGTGGCTAAAAAGCGCATAATTAACATGGGCGGCTTGCATTATGCATTATGTCTGCATGTTTCAAAGGTTTCAAGTGAGCCCCTGTTGTTTTTATGGTGTACAGTTGTGATCTCCCTATGCGTAGCAGTGATCGTTGGGTCATCATCGGGTGCAATAGCCATTGTCTTCATAAATGATGAGTAAGTACCATTGCTTGTAATACAGTCCCCTCCAAAAGTATTGGAACATCATCAAAGGTGCATTATTTTCATATGACCACAATAAGTTCAATCTATTTTCCATTATTCTCTTCCTCTGAACTCACAGGCAGATCAGGAGAAGGACTGGTGAGGCTATCGTTATGTACACACCATTTCAAGTCTTTGATGGAATATGGGTAAGTAACAAGCATTATCATATTCGTATAAGTATTCATTTAATTTGTGATCTACCTGAAGTTGCTGAAGTTTTACTTTAACCATTGTTTAAGCAGTTTGATGAAGTTCTACATGTGATGAGCTGTATCCTTCACAGTTTGCGATTGCAGGCATTTTCAGGGGTGCGGCAAAACAGAAGATCGGAGCAGTTTCTATTCTGGTATTTTGCTACTTTGTGTGCCTTCCCATCGGTGCGTCGTTAATGTTTGCAACAAAACTCGGAATCACCGGTAAGGACAAAATGAAAGTTCCTGTCCCAAATCCATCAGCCATGTTCAATTTCAAATATTGCTTTTACATTTCCTTTCTTCCTTAAGTGCAGTAACACCAGCTTTCATGCATAAAGTACTGTCTATTGCCCTCTTGCTGATCTGCAGAAGCTAATCTCTCTGCTCCTATCCTCAGGTTGGTGGATTGGTCTCTTCACTGGTTATTTCCTGATGGATTCTTTCTGTCTTGCCATTTTTGTCAATATTGACTGGAAGAAAGCTGCAAGTGAGGTAAGTGCCACCTTCTTCCATCATTACTATTACATACGGGCTTTAAGAGCCCTTTGCTCCAGCCCCATAGTGACCATGGCCCTGGCGTTGTGACACTGCTCATCTCAGATATTCAGGCCTCTTGCAGCCAACTATGAGTGAAATATGGTGGCACACCAATGCCAAATATATTGTGTGGAAATCCAGAAGCTGTGTATGCAACCCTGAACTGTGCACTTTTATAGCACTCGCACATGAGGAAAACCTATCTGAGTGCAATATCGTAGCCTTTGAGGAGAAAGACAAGCTTTGGGAATGCACATAATCTTTTGAAATATCTTGGGATTATTAACACCAGACCGAGAAAATATAGTTGATATAAATCTGTTGCCAGTCAAAGAGGTCTCATTTTCACTCCAGAGGTCTCCTTTTTGACCTTCAATTAATTAAAGAACTTCAATTAAAGAACATGTCATGAACCCAATATTGGCACATTCAGTTGCAATGTGGAAGACAGCACATGGAACAATTGGAGAATCCCCATATCACCAAAAATATGAATCTGTCTGGTACAACCCCAATATATGTGTCGGAAATGATCAATATACTGGGAAAGTGGGTCCTATCAGGTATGTGGAACACCAGACCCAGTCAGGAAAACAAGACATAGCTTTTCGTTCAAAGTCTTTATTGTAGTAAAGGCAGGTCAGACATGCAGGGTTCAATAGCCAGCAAACAGATATAACAAGGATAATCAAAATCTAAGTCATGGTCACAGGTGAAGGGTTGATAACAAGCGGACAGAGCAGACAAAAACAGAATCCAAAGACAGAGGTCGAAAAGCAGAAACAGGATGATAAACAGCTGTTCAAAACCAGACAGACGGGATCAGGTAAATGCGAAAACAAAACGGGTCATAACAGGTGTCAATCAGAAATAAACACCGGAGTGTATGATTGGGGCACATAACAATCTGGCCATGAACTAGACAAACAAAGGGGTTTTTATAACACAGGTAACAACAGGGAAATGGTAATCAGGTGTGGGAAACAATCAGGAAGTGAAACAGGTGAAACGAAAGAATGAACTGAACTGACTACGGTGTGCACCGAGGGTAATAAAACATGGAAATGCCAGGCATTTAAACAACAGACTAGACAATGAAAAACACAGATCCTGACAGGCCCAAAAAGGCATTATATGCCCTTTTATATACATATATGATCTGCATAAGAATGAGGTATATTTATCATTTGAAGAAATTAGGAATCTGTATAGTTTTAGTTGTAAAGATATCTGGAAATATATGCAACTTAAAAACTGTGTATATGCAACTAGGAGTTAGTAGATACTAGAATAGTTTACCAAGTTCTCTGCAATCTACTGCAAAATGTTATAAAATGCTTATAATGGCCAAAAGTGATGATTTTCAACATTTAAGAATCATATGGCAGAAAGATTTAATGTGTGATATTGATTACTTGGTCACACATCATTTCAAATATTGTTCAAAATATTAGAGAAGCTAAGGGAAAGGATATAGAATTTAAAGTTTTACATTTAATATTATGGTAATAATATGAGGGTGTTGATGTTTGCAGGCACAAGTCAGGGCTGGGGTACAGCCAGCAGAGAAGAGAGATCGGGGGCAGCCCATGGAGATGCAGGGTGGCTCTCATGGTAAGATTCCCTGCTCAGAGAGCTGGAGTCCCACAGCTGGCCAAAAGTCACCCGCAACTTTTTACTTCTGCTGTTCACCTGTATCAGCAATTCAGTACTCTAATGGTACAGTATCTCAGAATAATAACCTGGTCTGATGAATCTAGATTTCTGCGGCAGCATACAGATGGCAGGGTCAGAATTTGGAGCCAACAGAATGAATCCATGCACACAACCGGCCTTGCGTCAACAGTCCAGGCTGGTGGCAGTGGTGTAATGGTGTGGGGAATGTTTTCGTGGCACACTTTGGGCCTGTTAAAACTAATCTTCGCTTGAATGCCACAGCCTATTTGAGTATTGTTGCTGACCATGTGCAGCCCTTCATGGCCACAATGTACCCATCTTCTAATGGCTACTTCCAGCATGATAATGCACCATGTCACAAAGCAAAAGTCATCTCAAACTGGTTTCATGAACTTGACAATGAGATCAATGTCAACATGGAACAGGAACTCTTGTGGAATCCATGCCACGGAAGACTCTACCCAGTATTTGTATAGTCTTCCTAATAAAATGCTCAGTGAGTGTATAGCATATATACTCATTTTTAATCGCAGAGAAAAAAAAAAAAGATTACTGTTTACCACTACACAAATGGACAGGTTATCTGGGATTATGTGTATTCTAAGCATTTATCTGAGTGTATGTGTGAGTAGATTATTCACACAATCACATTTAAAAAAGGTCACTCTGAATGAAAGTGTTAACTTGCATGTTTTCTTCTTGCAGAAATTACTCCGGACAACCATGAAGAGGGGCACAGTCCCTGGCAGTTCAACTCTGACCTGGAGGTGCTGCATGAGAGAGACAGTGGGACCCTCACTACAGTGGGGGAGGTGCTGACTTTCAGGCAGCTGTGTCTGCGGCGGGGGCTAGCGCTATGCTCCATGCTGGTCCTCCTAGCTGCAGGAATCCTCACCAACATGCTGCTCCCTGCCGTCTTCACATCAGGGCTAAATGAGACCTCCACCGTACCACCCACAGTGGACAACCTGTGGACTCACAATACTATGGACCAGACGGGCCAAGTATGATGCCAAGTGGAATACAAAATGGAATGCAAAAATACCCTTTCTCTACATGTTTATATATATATCTAGATACTATATTTTAAATGCTGTTTATTACTACAATGATAAGTCATCATGGTTAAAGGATCATTTTAATGCTACTAAGATGAATAGTCGAGTTGGGGCGACATGGCTCAGGCAGTAAGAGCAGTCGTCTGGCAGTCGGAGTGTCCCTGAGCAAGACACCTAACCCCCAAATGCTCCTGACAAGCTGTTCGGCTCCTTGCATGGCAGCCAATTGCCGTTGGTGTGTGAGTGTGTGTATGAATGGGTGAATGAGAAGCATCAATTGTACAGCGCTTTGGATAAAGGCGCTATATAAATTCCAACCATTTACCATTTGAGTGCTTAACCCTGTGATGCACAAGCTATGCAAAGAGAAAATAAGAAGTCACTTTGGACCCATGTTGTGCATCAAAGGGTTAAAACTGTGTGTCTGTTCAAACATATTGAGCTGTACACAGGTGTTTGAAAGGCCAAAGAGAAAAACGGACTGACTTGTGGCATAGGTGAGAGGTTAGGACAGCTCAGCTTTCATAGGGTAACAGAAAATATTAAGGTGGGTTAAGAGAGACAATGTGATGTTTATAGGACAAGTGATTGGTTAGCTATATTGCATAAAGGCTAGGATATTTCCTTCTGTTACTTTGGAATTCTCTGGTCTCTTGAAGCTTCTTGCACAGAGCACAAAGATTCCCCCAGATAAATCTGTTGGCACATGGGGTGTTTTATTAACTAAAGATTTCTAGTTTGAACAACTAGTTTGAACAACTTTGACTCTGAGTGCTTCTTCCACGTCACTGCTGCCGAAACAACTTCACCCACCTAAAAAGGACAAGGCGGAACAGCAGTCTCAGCTGGCATGACTCCCAGTGAACAGAGGATGGCTGATGGCAACTGACCACTTTAGCCAGGGGATTTTAACAGAAACACTAACAACCACTCAAAGCCAGAAATCTGTACCTCTGTGCACAAGTATGCACATAAATAATTTTAAAGCATCTGCCTCCCCACTCCTGATGTGTACTTCTTTCATGTCTTTTGTCATTCAGTTCACCTGCTTCTCATTGTGTACTTAGTAGTGTATTTATACCTGTTCTTTTCAGTTTCTCTTTGTTAGTTTGTCATACCCTGTATCCTGAGTCTGTCCCTGTATTTGTACCTGGGACCTGTGAGTGGAAATGTGAAGCTTTGAATTTGTTTATTTGTTTGAAACAAAAGAAATGCAGAAAACTAGTATTGCATTCTCCCTGTGCCTTTCTATTCTGTCCCTATCAGGGGTGTCACCTGGCTTATAACAGAATATTTACTCCAATGATGGAGTAAATAAAAAAAAAGACAAATTCCTGCTTGGTTCTGTTGGGAGACAGACAGATTTGTGTATTACAAAAACTTCACATATGCATGTTAATGTCCGCAGGAAGCTTCCATTGTTTTACAGACAACCAATAAAACACAGCGGTAGAAATTGCAGCCTATAGGGCAACCCTGTATAACGAATGACCAATCAGAGGTCACACTGTATTTAGCACCCAAATTTGAATACATGGAAATGTACTTGTATAAAGTCCCCGAACTCCAATGGTTCGATGGATACTTTTGTGTGAATCCTTCATGCTGGCTTCCTGCAATAAATACTTTTCTGACTCAAGAGACAAACATCGGATTTGCTGCTTCCTGAGAAAACGGTCACTTTAATTATTTGGTAAAACTTTGTGTTACCAACAGTTCCAGCTAGACTTGTCTGAAGGTGGTCCAGCTGGTTTCAAGCTCATTTGGAAATTGTCAAGCTTACAACAATTTGAGATGGCAACCATGCTGGCAAGACCATGTCCAACCAGTTGGCCAGCTCTATAAATGACCGTCCATCACCAAATTCCAGATTGTATCCAGCTGCGGCAGAGTCTGGTTCCAGATAGACTGATTTTAGGATGGTAGCTGGAATTTGAATTTGAATTGAATTTTGAATTTATTTGTTTATAATGTCGTGGACAGTCCCCATTAATTAACTTTAAACAGTAAATGGAGCAGCTTTAGCCTACATGACTAATTTCCAGCTGTAGTCCCCGGCCAGTTGACAATAGGCTACCTAAAATACATTAGTTAAAAAAAAAAAAAAAAAATTACAGTTGCAGCAAGCACAAACAAATGGAGCAAGACATACAAACATATCAAGCAGAATTGGAGCAAGCACAAACATGCGGGGAGACAAGACATGCAAGCACAAATGGCAGCAACATCAATGCAGTACATGAGATAAAACAGTACAAGGGGACAAGGGAAGAGCAAATAGTCATAGCAGACATACAGACACAGCAACATACAGACATAATCGCGTACAGACATAGTAGCGTCACATCTGACAGAGATTAATGTATGCAGTTGTAGTTATCGCAAAGCCATGTTTTAAGGTGTGTTGTAAAGGTGGAGTATGTATGTATATTTTTTATGTAGGTAGGTATTGAGTTCCAGTTTTGTATTGCTATAACAGAGAATGATAATTGACCAAATGTACTTTTCCTAAATGGGACTAAGAAGTCGCCTCGTGTGGTGCTTCTGGTGATCTGACTGCTATTGTTACATTGGATTATGAATGAGTTAAGAGGAGGAGGAGCAGTGTTATGCAAGACTTTGTAGACCAGGCAGATGTTTTTGTATTTGATCACATCTTCCCAGCTCAGAAGTTTACGGTTATTTAGGATGATACAATGATGAGAGCTGTTAGGCTTCTGGTCAAGGACTTTAAGGGTTTGCTTGTAGAGAATTGCTAGTGGTTTGAGTGACGAGCTGTTAGTTTGTCCCCAACTTGTCAAACAGTATGTCAGATGTGACATAATCATGGCGTTCATGTATAATTTGGCAGCATTAAAAGGTATTACATTTCTGATGTATTTAAAATTAGTTAGGCTAAACTTGACTCTTTGGCATACTTTCTTAATGTGTGCTTTGAATGACAGATTGGAGTCAATAATGATACCCAGATATTTAAATTGTGGCACAATGCTAATATTTTTACCTGAGATTGATATATTGGACACGGTGTTACATTGTCTTTTAGTGAAAAACATTCCTACAGTTTTATTTACGTTAAGTTGAAGGCATGAACGGTTCAGCCAATTTGTGATCTGATCCATAGCTGTGATGAGTTTGGCAGCAGCCAGATGTTTGGTCTTGGCATGCACATATATTACAGTGTCATCTGCATATAATTGTGTTTCAACATCAGGGCAGACAGATGGCAGATCATTAATATATAGGCTAAACAGAAGTGGGCCAAGTATTGATCCTTGAGGTACACCGGTGCATAGGTTAAGAGCTGATGAACAGTGGTTGTTCACAGAAACATGTTGGCTTCTACCAGTTAGGTATGACTCAATCCATTTGAGTGCTAACGAGGAGAAGTTAAAAGCAGACAGTTTGGCAATAAGGTGTGTCGAAAGCTTTGCAAAGGTCTAAGAACACCTCCTTTGTCGACCATTGCGCGGACCTTCTCTAAGAAGAAACAGTTAGCTGTTTCAGTGGAGTGATGGGCCCTGAAGCCAAACTGCACGGGATGGAGATTAAATGGACCATTATTTAAGAAAGAAACAAGCTGCTCTGATACCCACTTCTCAGCAACCTTGGAAATCACAGGTAAAATGCTGATTGGGCGATAGTTGCATATGTTCTGGGGATCATCTGACTTGAATATGGGAGATACAATTGCAGTCTTCCAGGTACTTGGGAATGTCCCCTGTAATACTGACAGGTTAATAGTTTGTGTGATAGGGGGGACTATGTATTCTTTCAGAGATTTAAGCATTATAGAATCCATACCATATATATCCTTCGCCGTTGAGGTTCTAAGAGAATTAATGATTGCTTGAGTCTTAAGTTCAGAGATGGGTTGAATGCTGAAGGAAGGCTTGCTTTCGTCAACCTTAATAATATTTTCTGTTGTTAAGGGGAAATTCTGTGCGATTTTGGCTACAGAGTTGATAAAATATTCATTAAAGGCTACAGCTATTTGTGCTGGGTCTTGCATTAGCTTACCAGTCAGTTTCAGCTCTAACTGCTTCCTAGGCCTGTGGTTGATCCCCATTACATTCTTAATCTGTTCCCAGATCAGCTTTGTGTTACCCTTTGCCTCATTGATAATTGTTATAAAAAAGTTGGCTTTGGCCTTTCTGATTGCTTTGGTTACTTTGTTACGTAATGAGGTGAACCTCTGCCTATCACTATTTAATTTAGTCTTCAGAGCTCTTTTCAATGCAGAGTCTCTTTCCTTCATCAGGTTAAATATTTCAGTATTGAGCCAAGGAAGTGCATTGTTTTTTTCTTTCCTTTCACTTTTTTAGTGAACTCCTCAACTAAACTATGTAACTTGGTTGTAAGCGTTTTGCAATCTGCTTCTACGTTGCTCCCAGTAAGTATATTTTTCCAATCAGTCTGCTGAACTGCTCTTTCAAAATTAACCATTTCATTTTTTGGAATCCTAAGTTGCTCCACAGGTTTATGAGAATGATAAAAGCGCTTCTTTCTGAGTTTTCTTGACATTAATGTCAAATTATGGTCGGACAGTCCAGTAATAAAATTGAATGTCTTAACAATTCTTTCAGGCTTGTTGCTGAATATTAAGTCTATCTGTGTCTGGGAGGATGCAGTTATTCTAGTTGGTCCTTCCATCAGTTGCGTAAAATCCAAACTATCTGTGACCTGCTTAAGGGCTTTCCTATTAGTCTTATCTAGCCAGTTACAATTCAGATCACCAAGTAGTATTACCTCAGTTTTAAAATCACATGCTTGAAGCAGCTTTTTAAAAATCATTATTGGAAGAAGGTGGACGATATACAACAATGAGCACAAAGGACATTTCAGGTGAGAGCATTATATTCAGTCCAATACATTCTAAATCATGATTAAAAGGCCAGCATATTTGATGACAGTTGATATGGTCTTTGATATAGATCATGACCCCACCCCCTCTTCCCTTAGATCTGTCCTGTCTAAAGGTGTTATAGCCTGGTACATGTAATGCAGCAGATGGAGAGTTGCTATGTAACCACGACTCTGACAGGCATAGAAAATCTAAGTTAAAGTTACTAAGAAGATGATGCACTTGTTCAGCCTTTGGGGTGAGGCTACGGATGTTAATATGTCCTCCAAAAATACCCCTGGGTTTGAGCCGTGGGTCCCAGATCACCTGAGAGTGATTAACAGTTTTAAAAAAGTTCAGTCTGCGATGTTTTTTAAAAACAGGGTTAATGTTGCTTCTGTAAGCACTGTGGGCCGTACAGAACGGATCTCGACTCTCCGCGACAGGTACGCCGGTGGCCGCCGCTCCCGCACTCCGCCCGAAGTCGCCCTTGCGTCTGGTACCGAACCCTGCCACACCAACTCCTTCTCCCAATACGCCACGCTCGGTTCGCCTGGCATCGTCTCCCCCGACCCTCGACGCAGCCCCCGGACAGCAAAGAGGTGGAGACGGATCAGTAAGGATGTCACAGGTAAAACCAGCAGGTTCACTGTTTACCATGCTTACCTGAGAGAAGGTGTTATTGCTCTCCAGTAGATCCGCCAGGTTGTTGACTTCCTCATTCGCATTAACCGGACCAGGGCACTGATGAATATCTCCAGATAAAAGCAGGCAAATGGCTATGATAAGCTTGCATGTGTCTACATTTCTTTTGATTATTTTGGATTTGTATCTGACGCGGTTGAGCCCAAGATGACACGCAAAAGTACTCATCAAAACGGCTTTGCCAAATCCAAAATGTTTGACGTTCATTCCGATCAAAACTTCACCTTCTGATTGTGTTTTACAAACATTTAAAAACCCGCAATTAAAATTATGGGGGGTAAAACCAAAAAGACCTGTAAAGTTTAAAAACATCACAAAAGTGAGAAGGGCTGCTGACGCACCAACCCTGCCCGACGCCAATATCTACTACTCCTTCTCCACTCAGGAAGTCAGGGAGATTTAGAACATCAGCACACTTGGCTATGTAGGAATTTGGTCCTTTGTAAAGTAAAACTGCTACTTCCAAAATTTAGGTCAATAACAATTTGTTAATACAGCAAGATAGTCTTGATTACAGTATGAAACATATTGGGTAAAAGCAAGGTAGGGAATTAAAAAATAGTTTTGTGTGGGTACAAGCTTTATACCCCAGAATACAGGTTCCCATCCCTGACTGGGTGACAGGCAGAAAAACAGACCTTGTTATGTATGTACAATGAGCTCCAGAATTATTGGCACCCTTGATAAATATGGACAGAAAATGCTGTAACCAAAAAAGAAAATACAATTATTGGCATACGCTTTATTTTCCAACATGCTAACACAAGTAGTGCGCTTTACTAATGATTCAGTGGAATTCTTCCATTGAGTTCAAAAGGAAAATTAGTCAGGATAAATGTCCTTTGTAGTATCTGTGGCATATCTGGCAGCAGCAGGATGGTTTGAGGCTCATCTGATACCACAGAACCTGGATGCCATAAAGCCATTTAAAGCCACATACAAATGTGTTCCATACTGTTTTGGCGTAATTTACAGCTGAATCTAGTCCCACCGCCCAGTTCCCATAGAGATCCATTCAAATGCAAAGAGATTTTTGTATCACTTGTACGACAACCTTAACATATGATATCCAGATTCTGGTGATGTTGATAGTCTTCAAGAAGTCATGGCATGCAAACAATATGCAACCAAATACAAAACATGACTATTTTATTTGAGATTATGTTATTTTGCTCAAACATTGGAATGCGGGACCATGTATAAAAAGTAATAATAGGATAAGCAATTAATAATAAAATAATCACATGAATATATAATTTCAACAACACTAGGTGCGAAATACATGAAAATCTACCGTGCCTAAACATGGCAATGTTGCGTCCAAATGGGGGGAAACAAGGGGCGTGTTTAGGTAGTTCTCCAGTCTCCATACCTGACTACTTAATAAATAGGAGAAAATGGAAGGGGACGCGTATCGAAAACAGTTCTGTTCTATTTCGCATTTCTTCCCGTAGCAGTTTTATAAGAATTCAGAGGAAACTACGGTAAGACTTTTTTTCTCCGTTTTCATGCAAATAAGTCTCTAGTAAGTGTAGACAAACGTTCGCCTATAGGTTAAATCAGAATGTTTGTAACCCGTTTTCCGATTCTTAAAAGGGAAGATAATGTAATGTAAAGATAACCCAGATCCTACAGTCCGTTTACAGGGCGGCCTCAGGTGCTTGGCGCAATCAGTGACACAGAGACGCCCGATATGTTTCAAAGTGTCAGAAGCATGGGGAGGAAAACTAAACCGCAACTTCTAATTATATTGCTCATGTCCTTCACGAACGTTGTTGGCAGCTAACGTTAGCTCATAAACACCAGATGCTCATCGGCGGCCGCACAGAGAAACAATGGGATGATGACCTGATAACATGAAACGTTAAATCCGACCTTGCCTGTTGTAAAACTAGTTAACTAGCTAGTTTTGGTGGCAGAGATACGGGCTGAACCCTGTGTATCAGATGGTGGGAATCAGGTGAAGAGTTTGGTATCGCAGTGCTAGGATAGACCATGTGCAGTGATAACAGGGCCAAGGGAAGGAGAAAAAAGAAGCGGGCCTAGGACTGAGCCCTGGGGAACTCCTGTGGCAAGGGGCCGAGGTGTCGATACCGTACCAGCTCAGGCAACCCGGAAGGAGTGACCAGGGAGGTAGGACTCAATCCAGTCCAGGGCTGTGCCACAGATCCCCGTTGCTGTCAGGGCGGACAGGAGGCTGGAGTGATCCACAGTGTGGATTAAGGATTATGGTAACCTGGCATGAGTGTTGTAGCCTATTTAATTAAATAAATGAAAAATAGCCTATTAAATGTTTTGCTGACATTAATGGATAGCCTGTCATTCCCATTTTTAGCCTACTTATAGTGATGGATTGCGCCAGAATTTAGGCATTAACGCACAAAACCTACTGCCCCTTAGTTGAACCTGAACAGGCCATAGTTTGCATTCCAATCAATCAATCACAAACCAGAACCCCTAGTTCTGGAGAAACGAGTAAAGCATGCTCTGTGAAACTATCTTGTATGTAGGTTACAACTGTATCGTATGGCTCATAAACATTAAGTGTTATGAAACGAGAACCCATGGTATATCATGGATATTGGCACAGCTAGCGGGGTGGTTAGGCACGGCACAACGCAAGTTGGGGAAGAAATGTGATCTAAGTAACTTTGACCGTGGAATGAATGTTGGTGCCAGACAGGGTGGTTTGAGTATCTCTGCTGCTGATCTCCTGGGATTTTCACACACAACAGTGCCTAGGGGCGACATGGCTCAGACAGTAAGAGCAGTCGTCTGGCAGTCGGAGGGTTGCCGGTTTGATCCCCCGCCCAGGCTGTGTCGGTGTGTGCGTGTGTGTATGAATGGGTGAATGGAGAAGCATCAATTGTACAGCGCTTTGGATAAAGGCGCTATATAAATGCCTGCTATTTACCATTTAGAGTTTGCAGAGAATGGGTTGTTAATGAGAGAGGTCAAAGGAGAAAGGCCAGACTGGTCAAAGCTGACAGGAAGGTGACGGTAAAGCAAATCATCACACATTACAGTGGTCTGTAGAAGAGCCTTTCTGAACACACAACATGTCAAACCTTTAAGTGAACCGGGTACTGCAGCAGAAGACCAGTTAGTCTAAGTAATACGTCTAATAAAGAAGCTCACTGAGTGTATAGGCCTACTACGACACCGATTACAGTGTTAAAATACGTCTCATATCATATTATGTCATTCTAGTATAGATGCAAACAGCACCAATATGAATTTATATTTAAACAGTTTTCAATATGTGTGCCTTTAGTTACAGAATGGAGGTGATCCATGCAGGCACTGGCGAGATTATTGGAAACCATTCTGACCCAAACACCCTCACAGACTCAGATTCAAGTGAACAGACTGGATGTTTCAGATGTCTGCGGCGTGGGATCCCTCTGAACTGCAAAAAACAATTTTCTCACTTTTCAAAATTAGCTGGACTCATGGTGAGATTCCATATCTTTCTTGATTGTTTTTCTAATGCATATCAGTTTTTGACTCATGTCACACAGTATGATTGCCTGTCTTGTTTTTATGTTTTTGTCATTTCAGAGCAAATGATTTGTGATTAATTTAGCATAATCTGTAGCACTGTTATGTAAAATCAATGTTTTGTGTATATGATGTGAAGCTATGATGTGAGTTGAAAACAATTGCCATACCTATTGCGATGGTCAAACATTTCAGTTCTGTTAATGTTTTAAAGTTGCTGTTGCTCTCTCTCTCTCTCTCTCTCTCTCTCTCTCTCTCTCTCTCTCTCTCTCTCTCTCTCTCTCTCTCTCTCTCTCTCTCTCTCTCTCTCTCTCTCTCTCTCTCTCTCTCTCTCTCTCTCTCTCTCTCTCTCTCTCTCTCCCTCTCCCTGTCTCACTCACAGTGCGTTGTTCAGCTTCTGGTCTTTTTAATACCTTTTGTCAGCACTGTATTCTGTGGACATCTGGGGAAGACAGAGCTGGCTGGAGTTACTCTAGCCACATCTGTGAGTGACCTCTCCCTGAACTAATCAGCCATATTTGTCATTATTTATATCTATTAATAATTTATTTACATTATTGGATTTCTTTGATGTAGCAAATTAATGTTTTGACTTCATGTAATCTGAGACAGTATGATACAATGTAATATGTTCACACGGTAGTACTATAGCAAGAATTGCAGAGATTGGTTGCATCTTGGGGTCACCAAGTCTCAAAAAGAACCATGAAACGCCACCTCCATATCAACAAACTCTTTGGAAGGGTGGCATGAAGAAAGCCCTTACTAACTGCTGAGGCTTGGTCATACAGTACTGTGCAGAAGATTTAGGCACCCTAGACTTTATTACTTTATTATATATTTGTTTATTTTTTTTGTGTGTGTTAGCATAAAAGAACACATTTGAGATTTCCAAATTTTCCAAAAGATTTAATTTTGCAAAGAAATTTTTGTATTTAATTAAAAAAGTAATATATTGGCAACAAACAATAGTAAGCAATTGACTACTTTTTACATAAAACTTGGTGAAGGCTATCTGAGATCAGATGCAAGGAGCCAACCAAAGTCTGCAGAAGAACTGTGGCAGGCTCTCCAACATGCTTGAAACAACCTCCCTGCTGATTATAGAACTGCAGGACAGCTAAATAACAAACAAAGTGTCAGCTAAATAACAAAAAATACAAAATTGTGCTCAGTAAGGGTTGTCTTCGTGCAACTCTTCCCAAGAGGGCGACATGGCTTAGGCAGTAAGAGCAGTTGTCTGGCAGTCGGAGGGTTGCTGGTTCGATCCCCCGCCCGGGCTGTGTCGAGGTGTCCCTGAGCAAGACACCTAAATGACACCTAAATGACACCTAAATGCTCCTGATGAGCGGGTCAGTGCCTTGCATGGCAGCCAATCGCTGTCGGTGTGTGATTATGTGTATGAATGGGTGAATGAGAAGCATCAATTGTACAGCGCTTTGGATAAAGGCGCTATATAAATGCCAAATTTACCATTTACCAAGAGTTTACTGATATGGAGGTACTATTTTATAGCATTGGATTCATTGGTTCATTGGATGATTTAATTTGAGGGCTCAAATCATATTGGTTCGAGTGAGGCTGTATGTTCTTTTTAGGAGATAAGTTGTATGTTCACAATGTGTGTATTGTGCTCTATTGCGAATAATGACAAAATGAGGTGGTAATATTGTAATGACTTATTTCCAGTGTGGGATGCAAAGTGTGAAAGTTCACCATAGCATGTACAATATGTTAAATCTGATTTATTTAGGTATAAATGTTTTACAATACAATTAAAAAGGTACAGTAAATTGGCAACAAATTGGAAAAGCTCAGACTCATAAAACAGATAGTCATACACAAAAACATGACCGTCAGCACTCCAGTTTCCAGTCACATTTGAAAGACGGTGGCTCCACGTGTTCAAACGCTCCTAATGTCAGAGACAACTGTAATTACTGTATCTGAATGTGGGTGAAGCAATTATTTACAGCACATGGAATTGGCTTTAAAAAGTGTTTGATATTTCTTGATGTTTTGGAAGGTTCAATCATTATTTTACATTTGTCTGCTAGATTGTGTCTATTACTGGTATTTCAATTGGACAAGGATTGGCAACAGTATGTGACACATTCATATCTCAGGTAATAACGTATATAAATAAAGTATAACTGTTTGTTCATTTTATTTCTCTCCTGTTACATTTTTTCCAGCAGAATATCTGACAGTAGGCTATACAATAGCCACATTATTAGCTGTCAACTAGCAGGCAGGCTCTGTTTGCATTTGTCACTGTCAGCTTTCCAAAACAGTGCATGAGAACACTGAACCGTATAAAAAAGATTTAACATGAGTTAACATTAGCATACGTATACATTTCTGCAATTATGGAGGAAAACTAAGCAAAATAATTCTATTTACTGCCATTTTTAATACATCCTTACTTTATGTAGTGTTTCCTGCCAGACATCTTCCCATGAATTAAATTGGTATTTGACTTCTTTGCAGACCTTTGGGAGCAGTAACTTAAAGAGAGTGGGGGTCATTCTGCAGAGGGCTATCCTCATTTTACTTCTGGCTTGTTGCCCATGCTGGGCTATTCTTATCAATACAGAGTCTATCCTCCTGGCCTTCAAGCAAAGCCCAGAGGTGGCCAGGTAAGGATGCCTAGGTATTTTACCTGAAATCCTATCGGCTCACCAGCATCAGAATTCTATTCTAACGTATGTTTTTTTTTTTGTGTTGTTTTTCTTTGTTTTGCTGCGTCATACTCTGATGGTGCTCTTTGACCATGTAAGGCTGTCCCAGATGTATGTGGAGATCTTTATGCCTGCACTACCTGTGAGTACACACAAACAGACATTCTCCAACACAGCACATACACACATTCACTCACAGTTATATACACACACACACACACACACACACAAACACACGTTCTCCAACACAGCACGTACACACATTCACTCACAGTTGTACGTAATGTATGTGCACACATGTACACACCGATACCAATGTGCAAAAACATTTTTACATAATTCTGTTTTGACATCAATAAACAGATGCCTCAGTTTGCCTTTTTCCTGTTCTATCAACCTCCATGGGCACAATACGCAATGACTGCATTTGAAACCTTTAAGCGCATTTACTAATGCATTTAAATGTGTGTTTCTTATAGGCAGCCTTTCTGTTCGAGCTACAAGTAAGGTATCTTCAAAGTCAGGTAAAGAAAAACACAGAATGCATGTCTACATATGAGTGCCTGTTTTTCCATGGGCGTTATTTTAATAAATCATTCATTTTAGGGTATACTATGGCCCCAGGTAATCGCAGGAATTGTGGGAAATGTCCTGAATGCACTGATCAACTACATCTTTCTGTTCGTTCTGGACCTTGGTGTAGTGTGAGTATTGAAATCTTTTGATGAAATATATTTCATTTTTCTTAGTGTTATTTGAAATTCACGGTATACTAATATCCCATGTTTCATTGCTCACCCAGTGACAATATGTACAATTTAATAATGGAGACCAAAACAATTCAGGCACCCACAAATCTTCTGAATCATTTCTGTGTGACCCTGACTTGTGAAATCTTGTGTTACAAGAAGCCCCACCTGACATCAAGGTTTTTTGTAGAATAATAAGTCAATTGTGTGTTATTTACAGTGGTTCGGCTGCAGCCAACCTGATATCCCAGTACTGCCTGGCTTTGTTCCTGTTTGCTTACATTCTCTGTAAGGGTTTGCATAAGCCCACCTGGGGAGGTAAGTTCAGGTGCAAGGGATAACTAGGTTATTACTGCACTCATCCTCACCATGTGTCACCTGCATTTTTAAACACATTCCTGTGTATTCAAGTGCTGATCCCAGATCATACCAATGCATATGAGAAGTGTGGGCAAATTCTGCTTTGGGTGTCATATGTGTGGTTCCCCTTTAGGCTGGTCAGTGGAATGTCTGCAGGAATGGGGATCCTTTGTCCGCTTAGCCATACCCAGCATGTTCCTGGCATGTCTGGATTTATGGATGATTGAGATTGGGGGATTCCTAGCAGGTAACTAACTGGCTGTTGTTTTATGTTATTTACCTTTCAGTTGTTGCAGAAAGACTACAGCGAGTCATGGAAAATGTACCCAACACTCAGCTAATGAGTCCTGTGTGGAAAATGCATAGTGTGCACTATCTCTGCTGAATCCCTTAATGATCAGTTGCTCCTCTTTATTATTTAAATAAAAAGCTCCAGGTTGCTGGATGGCTCATTTAGGTAGGGCACCACACTGTGGTGCATGGTTGAACCCCATGGTCTCTGATCAAATCCAGACCACGCCAGTGCCCTCTGTGGGTAACAAGTTTAAACAAATAAAAAAAAAAACGAAGAACTGTAACTCCCATCCTACAGCACAATAAAATTAACCTGACATCCATCCTACTTAAAGAAATGCAAGACCCCTTGAATCTTGACCTAACATGACTTCTTCCCGGGTTCCTTAAAACACAGACACATTCCCAGCTTTACTGAAGTACTGTGTGGAACTTATTTTTTGTGCTTCAAACATATAAACAAAGACATTTCGGTTTGTTGCTTCTATCATTTCCCTCGCTCCCTGCTGTCCCAAGCCACCATTATTTGATTTTTGCCCTGAAAAGATTTTGTTATTGCTCTCACCATTTCATGTAGCCTTTGCCGTTTCTGTCTGGGCAGCCTGTACCTCCCTGTACATTACACTCTCTATTCTCCCTGCCCACCAAGTCCCGAGTTTAAATAATCCTGTGCTACTCTAAGCATACACTGGCCCAGTGCAAAGGTTCCCCTCCTGTTCAGGTGCAGCCCGTCACGCTTGTACAGCTCGCCCCTGTCCCAAAAGGAGTCCCAATGCCCCATAAACCTGTACCCTATGTAATGACAGCCGTGGCCCTGGCCATTAGAGAGGGCTTGTAGTGGGGCATGAGTTCCTAGATACGCCTAGCCTAGCACAGAAGATGCCTATGCTAGGATACATAGCCAGGAGTATTGATTTTAAGTCCAAGGAAGTTATACTTGCCTTGTATTACTGTGTGCAGTTCTGGGGGCCACACTATAAGAAGGACATAGAGGCACCCAGGTTCAAAGGAGGGCAACCAGATTGATTCCATGTATGAAAGATGAGAGTTACGAGGATAGAATTACACCTGACACACAAAAAGAACTGTTTCTGTAAAATGGTAAAGCACATACACATGTAAATACCCTGCAGGTAAAGCTGATTGCCTATTGACCTCAAATGCTTATGGTGTAAGTATATAGCAGAAATAAGAAATTGTTATTCTTACTGTTACCATTGTTTTGCAGGCACTGTACTGTATATGAAGCCTTTGAACCACTGGTCTAATGCTCATCAGGACATGTATTTTGTTGTATTTTCAAAATACAAAATACATTTATGATACAAAATACTCCACGTGTAAAAATATACATAAATACATTTTGGTGTATTTTTTCCCATCCCTGGTTTGTGTTGTCTTTTAAAACCAGCTAATAAAGTAAGCTACAATCTTATTTCATGGTTTATTAATTACATTATACATTTTATACTTAAATGATAAACTGAGTGCACCTAGAGTAAATCATTTTAAAAATGTATATCACCAAATCTTCACTACAGGTCTGATCAGTGAGGTTGAGCTGGGATCACAGTCAATCATCCGTATGGTGGCTGGTATTCCACAAAAGGTAAATACACCTGAAGGATTAACTGGTGAAACCAATTTAGCAGGTTGTCTGATTGTGTTACTGTCATGTACTTCTGCTGAGAAACAAGGGCTTTAAGGCTTAATTTAGGGTGGAGCAAACCTTGATCATGACTATATTCTGTCAGCAGTCTAATTCCTCTATATTCTGCCAAACAACATTGACTCACCCCAGATTCTAACCTTCTCTCAAAGACTTCATGATCTTTGAGTAGCGCACTGTAAAACGTATTGTTTTGAAAATTAAAGGCACAGGCAATATAATTCTTTAACATTTTTCTGAAGCATGCTTTAATCCAACATTCCCATGTGTCCTATTTACGACCGCATGTCACTCTTTCAACATGGCTTGCCCACAAACTGTGTTGGTATATAGTATACATGTTTACATTTGTGTGATTTAATTGATAGATCCTGCATTAGAGTGTATATTGTAGGGCGTATTTTGCTATGCTCTCATTCATGTAGGCCCATTGTATATCACCCTGGATAAATGTGTTGATGCATACATATGTGAGCACTTTATTATTTCAGATTTTTTGGTGAGCCCATTGCCAGTGTAGTAGACCTGCAAAATGGCATTGAGATTTTGAAATGGGTGAGATATTGAGGATCAAATGTTGTTGTTTTACATGGTTGAGTCGACCAATGCAACTGCTACCACACTCAGTATAATATTCTTCTCAGCAGTCTCAAGCAGTGCCATGTCCAAAGCACTCCTCTGAGTTAGGGGTTCCCAAACTGGGCTGTGATTGTACTAAATACTTCTTGTCTGCACAGATCCATGGTACATTTGACTGAATTATATTTGCCTTCAGATTTTTGTAGGCATCAATGCAGCTGCCACTGTGATTGTGGGGAATGCTCTGGGAGCTGGAAATGTACAGCAGGCTCAGCTGTCCTGCAAGATCTCCATAATATGTGCAGGTAGGAGGGCGAGAGAAACACCACATTGTCTGGGCATCATACATGCATGCACATGCTGTCTGCTGCAGTTCATTGAATACAGGTAGTGAACCCATTTTGGAAACAGCAAAGTCATTTACTAGGGTGCTGCCAGATCACATGCTGCACAAAAGCCAATTAACTCATATTTAACTTTTGGTAGTGAAACCCACTGTCTCTGGCATCACTTCTCAAACCCCATACATGGCATTTAACATGGAGGGAAGATCAGCCTTCAGTACCGTTATGTGCTGTCTGACACTGATTTGACTTCTAAGAGGTTGAGTGTAATGTAATGAGTGCTCCCAAAACATGCCAGGCTCCCACACCCGAACAGACCCTCCAGAACCCGTCACTGCAAGCAAATTTTCTTTATTTTTATGAAATGTATCTGTATTTATGTTCCTGAGCTAGCTAGTTTGCTAAACCCGCCACGATTAGGTTACTATTTCGACAAGCTGCTGCCTTCCAGGCCTCACTGAGGGAGTATACATTGGGCTGGAGGAACACATTAGCAAATCGTCGGAGACGTCGTTATTGGGAATCCCACCGGAGGGTGACAGCAATAGCCTATTGCTACGTTTTCCCTCTCCTTGCAGCGGGCCAGGAGGAGGTGTCACAAGCCTCAAACAAAGGGATTATGTGGCCATGATTTAAATCTTCGAATAAAGCTGTAAATGTAATGTAAATCCATAGCAACAAAGCCTAATGCTGTATTCCTGTCATATCA
Source organism: Conger conger (assembly GCF_963514075.1). Classification (NCBI taxonomy): domain Eukaryota; kingdom Metazoa; phylum Chordata; class Actinopteri; order Anguilliformes; family Congridae; genus Conger; species Conger conger. The sequence goes on from NC_083772.1 coordinate 8,009,922, forward strand.
GAATGAACGAATTAGCATCTTCTGACTGGGAAAAACAGTTCACGTCAGCCTCTCACATTAAACCTGAGGCAAAAAGCTAAACTTTAAAGAAATTACAGTTTTTTACAATGACTTTGAAGCTAATCTCCGAAGTTTGTGCTCAATTTTAAAAACCTTAGGCACAAGGTTCAAAACGGTAAGCGCTGTTCAAAACATGCATTGTGCATTCATATCTTTGAAGAAATCTTGCAATTCCAACCTCATTGGTTCAAGTAACTCATTTATTGTGCAATACTATAGGAACATTTGTTTAGATCACCCACACAAAAGATACCTATAGCTTCGCTGTTTAGTTGTTTTTACAATACTTAAATAATGCAGTTAGAAATACTTGATACATGTTTCAATATGGTTATAAAGGGAATCGTGGAAACGGTAGAAGAGAGTGGAATCATTGAACAAAACCAGAATACTGTAAAAATATAATTACAACACACTGTGGGTTTGTTTCACTGGCCACTCGATTTCAGTTCAGTCACCTGGCAGCTTCAGTTCAGTCTAAGCCCAGTCCATCCACAACCTCCTCCTGACTTCTTTCCTCCTTTTTGTTCCTCTATTATCACAAACACTCCCTAATCAAACCAAAAGAAGATTCTGACCTCATATCATTATTCTGCTTTCCCAGGAAGGATCCAGTGTGGCTAAAAAGCTCATAATTAACATGGGCGGCTTGCATTATGCATTATGTCTGCATTCATTATGTTTCAAAGGTTTCAAGTGAGCCCCTGTTGTTTTTATGGTGTACAGTTGTGATCTCCCTATGCGTAGCAGTGATCGTTGGGTCATCATCAGATGCAATAGCCATTGTCTTCACAAATGATGAGTAAGTACCATTGATTGTAATACAGTCCCCTCCAAAAGTATTAGAACATCATCAAAGGTGCATTATTTACATATGACCACAATAAGTTCAATCTATTTTCCATTATTCTCTTCCTCTGAACTCACAGGCAGATCAGGAGAAGGACTGGTGAGGCTATCGTTATGTACACACCATTTCAAATCTTTGATGGAATATGGGTAAGTAACGAGCATTATCATATTCGGATAAGTATTCATTTAATTTGTGATCTACCTGAAGTTGCTGAAGTTTTACTTTAACCATTGTTTAAGCAGTTTGATGAAGTTCTACATGTGATGAGCTGTATCCTTCACAGTGTGCGGTTGCAGGCATTTTCAGGGGTACGGCAAAACAGAAGATCGGAGCAGCTTCTATTCTGGTATTTGGCTACTTTGTGTGCCTTCCCATCGGTGCGTCGTTAATGTTTGCAACAAAACTCAGAATCACCGGTAAGGACAAAATGAAAGTTCCTGTCCCAAATCCATCAGCCATGTTCAATTTCAAATATTGCTTTTACATTTCCTTTCCTCCTTTAGTGCAGTAACACCAGCTTTCATGCATAAAGTACTGTCTATTGCCCTCTTGCTGATCTGCAGAAGCTAATCTCTCTGCTCCTATCCTCAGGTTGGTGGATTGGTCTCTTCACTGGTTATTTCCTGTTGGATTCTTTCTGTTTTGCCATTTTTGTCAATATTGACTGGAAGAAAGCTACAAGTGAGGTAAGTGCCACCTTCTTCCATCATTACTATTACATACTGGCTTTAAGAGCCCTTTGCTCCAGCCCCATAGTGACCATGACCCTGGTGTTGTGACACTGCTCATCTCAGATATTCAGGCCTCTTGCAGCCAACTATGAGTGAAATATGGTGGCACACCAATGCCAAATATATTGTGTGGAAATCCAGAAGCTGTGTATGCAACTCCGAACTGTGCACTTTTACAGCACTCGCACATGAGGAAATCTGAGTGCAGAGGTGTGCCCTAAACTATTTTACGAGCACAACAACTGCTTATCTTTTGAAATATCTTGGGATTATTAACACCAGAACTAGAAAATATAGTTGATATAAATTTGTTACCAGTCAAAGAGGTCTCATTTTCACTCCAGAGGTCTCCTTTTTGACCTTTATCACAAAAAAGAACTTAAATTAAAGAACAAGTCATGAACCCAATATTGGCACATTCAGTTGCAATGTGGAAGACAGCACATGGAACAATTGGAGAATCCCCATATCACCAAAAATATGAATCTGTCTGGTACAACCCCAATATATGTGTCGGAAATGATCAATATACTGGGAAAGTGGGTCCTATCAGGTATGTGGAACACCAGACCCAGTCAGGAAAACAAGACATAGCTTTTCGTTCAAAGTCTTTATTGTAGTAATGGCAGGTCAGACATGCAGGGTTCAATAGCCAGTAAACAAGAATAGCAGTTCGTAATCAAGTGTCCATGCAAAGGGTCAATACTCCAGCAAACAGATATAACAAGGATAATCCAAATCTAAGTCATGGTCACAGGTGAAGGGTTGATAACAAGCGGACAGAGCAGACAAAAACAGAATCCAAAGACAGAGGTCGAAAAGCAGAAAGAGGATGATAAACTGCTGTTCAAAACCAGACAGACGGGATCAGGTAAATGCGAAAACAAAACGGGTCATAACAGGTGTCAATCAGAAATAAACACCGGAGTGTATGATTGGGACACATAACAATCTGGCCATGAACTAGACAAACAAAGGGGTTTTTATAACACAGGTAACAACAGGGAAATGGTAATCAGGTGTGGGAAACAATCAGGAAGTGAAACACAGGTGAAACGAAAGAATAAACTGAACTGACTACGGTGTGCACCGAGGGTAATAAAACATGGAAATGCCAGGCATTTAAACAACAGACTAGACAACGAAAAACACAGATCCTGACAGGCCCAAAAAGGCATATATGCCCTTTTATATACATATATGATCTGCATAAGAATGAGGTATATTTATCATTTGAAGAAATTAGGAATCTGTATAGTTTTAGTTGTAAAGATATCTGGAAATATATGCAACTTAAAAACTGTGTATATGCAACTAGGAGTTAGTAGATACTAGAATAGTTTACCAAGTTCTCTGCAATCTACTGCAAAATGTTATAAAATGCTTATAATGGCCAAAAGTGATGATTTTCAACATTTAAGAATCATATGGCAGAAAGATTTAATGTGTGATATTGATTACTTGGTCACACATCATTTCAAATATTGTTCAAAATATTAGAGAAGCTAAGGGAAAGGTTATAGAATTTAAAGTTTTACATTTAATATTATGGTAATAATATGAGGGTGTTGATGTTTGCAGGCACAAGTCAGGGCTGGGGTACAGCCAGCAGAGACGAGAGATCGGGGGCAGCCCATGGAGATGCAGGGTGGCTCTCATGGTAAGATTCCCTGCTCAGAGAGCTGGAGTCCCACAGCTGGCCAAAAGTCACCCGCAACTTTTTACTTCTGTTCACCTGTATCAGCAATTCAGTACTCTAATGGTACAGTATCTCAGAATAATAACCTGGTCTGATGAATCTAGATTTCTGCAGCAGCATACAGATGGCAGGGTCAGAATTTGGAGCCAACAGAATGAATCCATGCACACAACCGGCCTTGCGTCAACAGTCCAGGCTGGTGGCAGTGGTGTAATGGTGTGGGGAATGTTTTCGTGGCACACTTTGGGCCTGTTAAAACCAATCTTCGCTTGAATGCCACAGCCTATTTGAGTATTGTTGCTGACCATGTGCATCCCTTCATGGCCACAATGTACCCATCTTCTAATGGCTACTTCCAGCATGATAATGCACCATGTCACAAAGCAAAAGTCATCTCAAACTGGTTTCATGAACTTGACAATGAGATCAATGTTCTTCAGTCCCAGTCACAGGATCTGAATCGAAAAGCACACTTTTGGGATGTGGTAGAACAGGAAACCCACAGCATGAATGTGCAACAAATTGCAATCATGTCAACATGGAACAGGAACTCTTGTGGAATCCATGCCACGGAAGACTCTACCCAGTATTTGTATAGTCTTCCTAATAAAATGCTCAGTGAGTGTATAGCATATATACTCATTTTTAATCGCAGAGAAAAAAAAAAGATTACTGTTTACCACTACACAAATGGACAGGTTATCTGGGATTATGTGTATTCTAAGCATTTATCTGAGTGTATGTGTGAGTAGATTATTCACACAATCACATTTAAAAAAGGTCACTCTGAATGAAAGTGTTAACTTGCATGTTTACTTCTTGCAGAAATTACTCCGGACAACCATGAAGAGGGGCACAGTCCCTGGCAGTTCAACTCTGACCTGGAGGTGCTGCATGAGAGAGACAGCGGGACCCTCACTACAGTGGGGGAGGTGCTGACTTTCAGGCAGCTGTGTCTGCGGCGGGGGCTAGCGCTATGCTCCATGCTGGTCCTCCTAGCTGCAGGAATCCTCACCAACATGCTGCTCCCTGCAGTCTTCACATCAGGGCTAAATGAGACCTCCACCGTACCACCCACAGTGGACAACCTGTGGACTCACAATACTATGGACCAGACGGGCCAAGTATGATGCCAAGTGGAATACAAAATGAAATGCAAAAATACCCTTTCTCTACATCTTTACATATATATCTAGATACTATATTTTAAATGCTGTTTATTACTACAATGATGAGTCATCATGGTTAAAGGATCATTTTAATGCTACTAAGATGAACAGTCGAGTTGGGGCGACATGGCTCAGGCAGTAAGAGCAGTCGTCTGGCAGTCGGAGTGTCCCTGAGCAAGACACCTAACCCCCAAATGCTCCTGACAAGCTGTTCGGCGCCTTGCATGGCAGCCAATTGCCGTTGGTGTGTGAGTGTGTGTATGAATGGGTGAATGAGAAGCATCAATTGTACAGCGCTTTGGATAAAGGCGCTATATAAATGCTAACCATTTACCATTTGAGTGCTTAACCCTGTGATGCACAAGCTATGCAAAGATAAAATAAGAAGTCACTTTGGACCCATGTTGTGCATCAAAGGGTTAAAACTGTGTGTCTGTTCAAACATATTGAGCTGTACACAGGTGTTTTAAAGGCCAAAGAGAACAAACCAAACAAAAACAAGATCGAGAAGGCCATGACACAAGTTCCCAAAGGTTCTGGTTTCTGACGCAGGCAGTGTGCGTCTTCACAGGGAAGTGGTTTGATTTGGTGATACCAGGCCGGGCGGCCTGACTTGTGGCATAGGTGAGAGGTTAGGACAGCTCAGCTTTCATAGGGTAACAGAAAATATTAAGGTGGGTTAAGAGAGACAATGTGATGTTTATATGACAAGTGATTGGTTAGCTATATTGCATAAAGGCTAGGATATTTCCTTCTGTTACTTTGGAATTCTCTGGTCTCTTGAAGCTTGTTGCACAGAGCACAAAGATTTCCCCCAGATAAATCTGTTGGCACATGGGGTGTTTTATTAACTAAAGATTTCTAGTTTGAACAACTTTGACTCTGAGTGCTTCTTCCACGTCACTGCTGCCGAAACAACTTCACCCACCTAAAAAGGACAAGGCGGAACAGCAGTCTCAGCTGGCATGACTCCCAGTGAACAGAGGATGGCTGATGGCAATTTTTTAAACAACTGACCACTTTAGCCAGGGGATTTTAACAGAAACACTAACAACCACTCAAAGCCAGAAATCTGTACCTCTGTGCACAAGTATGCACATAAATCATTTTAAAGCATTTGCCTCCCCACTCCTGATGTGTACTTCTTTCATGTCTTTTGTCATTCAGTTCACCTGCTTCTCATTGTGTACTTGTTAGTAGTGTATTTATACCTGTTCTTTTCAGTTTCTCTTTGTTAGTTTGTCATACCCTGTATCCTGAGTCTGTCACTGTACTTTTACCTGGGACCTGTGAGTGGAAATGTGAAGCTTTGAATTTGTTTTATTTGTTTGAAACCTAGCTAGCTTAACAAAAGAAATGCAGAAAACTAGAATTGCATTCTCCCTGTGCCTTTCTATTCTGTCCCTATCAGGGGTGTCAACTGGCTTATAACAGAATATTTACTCCAATGATGGAGTAAATAAAAAAAAAAAGACAAATTCCTGCTTGGTTCCAACTTGGTTCCAGCTAGACTTGTCTGAAGGTGGTCCAGCTGGTTTCAAGCTCATTTGGAAATTGTCAACCTTACAACAATTTGAGATGGCAACCGTGCTGGCAAGACCATGTCCAACCAGTTGGCCAGCTCTATAAATGACCGTCCATCACCAAATTCCAGATTGTATCCAGCTGGGGCAGAGTCTGGTTCCAGATAGACTATGATTTTAGGATGGTAGCTGGAATTTCTACTACTCCTCCTCCACTCAGGAAGTCAGGGAGATTTAGAACATCACACTTGGATTTGTAGGAATTTGGTCCTTTGTAAAGTAAAACTGCTACTTCCAAAATTTAGGTCAATAACAATTTGTTAATACAGCAAGATAGTCTTGATTACAGTATGAAACATATTGGGTAAAAGCAAGGCAGGGAATTAAAAAGTAGTTTTGTGTGGGTACAAGCTTTATACCCCACAATACAGGTTCCCATCCCTGAGTGGGTGACAGGCAGAAAAACAGACCTTGTTACGTATGTACAATGAGCTGATGAATATGCGCAGAAAATGCTGTAACCAAAAAAGAAAATACAATTATTGGCATACGCTTTATTTTCCAACATGCTAACACAAGTAGTGCGCTTTACTAATGATTCAGTGGAAAAAACCAAAGCCTTACACTTTTCAAGTGAAAAACCTATATCCCCAAAAAACAGGTTCCACAATTATTGGCACCCCTTGTTTAATACTCGAGCAGACACCCCTGGCAAAGATGACAGTCATAAGTATTTTCCTATAATTAGTGATAACGTTAGAGATCATTTTTGATCATTCCTCTATGCAGAACTTTTCAGAATCATCCATTGAAAGCACCATGTCATAGAGGCAGTTGGCATTCCAATCAGTAAGGCAACAAACCAACACCCCTAGTTCTGGAGAAATGAGTAAAGAACGTGTCTTCTGTCTCCAGGGTCTACCATGGCATGAAAGAACTAGGTCTGTCATAAAGTTCACTTAACAATGTTTGTGTATACATCCATGTCAAAAGAAAGAAAAATGAGCTCGAGATGGGCATGTTACATTCTTTTTTACATTACACGTCAAAAAAGAATCCTCCCCTGGAGCAATGGGGGGCAATGGATGCATATCCATTGCATACCATGACTTCCTGATGTCTGTGACCTATCAACATCACCAGAGTCTGGACATACCCGTTTATATATCTTGTTCTCAGGTTGTCCTACAAGCGATACTATAACTATAACATTTGAATGGATTTCTATGGGAATTGGGGGGTGGGACTAGATTAGGCTAGATTAGTACATTTGTAGGCTTCGGGTCATGAAGGGTCCACGTTATCAAACCAGCCTCAATCAACCATGCTGCTATTAGGTATACTGTAGATACTTCAAGGGTTTTTTCTCCTGAATAATTCTTCCATTGAGTTCAACAGGAAAATAAGTCAGGATAAATGTCCTTTGTAGTATCTGTGGCATATCTGCCAGCAGCAGGATGGTTTGAGGCTCATCTGATACCACGGAACCTTGATGCCATAAAGCCATTTAAAGCCACATACAAATGTGTTCCATACTGTTTTGGCGTAATTTACAGCTGAATCTAGTCCCACCGCCCAGTTCTCATAGAGATCCATTCAAATGCAAAGAGATTTTTGTATCACTTGTACGACAACCTTAACATATGATATCCAGATTCTGGTGATGTTGATAGTCTTCAAGAAGTCATGGCATGCAAACAATATGCAACCAAATACAAAACATGACTATTTTATTTGAGATTGTTATTTTGCCTCAAACATTGGAATGCGGGACCATGTATAAAAAGTACTGTAGATACTACATGGTGAAACCAATATGTAAAAACCTTTTAATAAAAGCTGAGAATCTACACATTGACCACGTATGAATCGTTTGATTACAAACAGAGGAAAAAAAACATTAATAGGAAAAAGCAGAAAGAGGCAAGGTATGTCCAAACTTTTGACTGGTACTGTACTATTAGACATCATTTCATGTTTGTATTGATTGAATAAATGCTCTAGCTGTGGTGGGAATTTTAATTTATTCCTGTAAGAAAACACTCAGAGACAGAGACAGTAAATAAAATCCAATCTTTACTTTGCGCATAGGGTCCAAGTTGCATGCAAAAACAAGGACAACGGTTTTTCTCCTTTGTCTGGATATATGTATGTGCAGAGCGCAACAAATGTACGCCCCCTTTGAATATTAATATTCCCAATGATCAATATTCAAAGACAATCCACCACTCTCCTCCTTACTATAGATTGTTTATTCATATCTCCCCCTTCAAGGTACTGTCTATACAGATACATGTTCTCAAAACATTCCAGCATGATGTATACGCAGGGGCCTGTGAAATTAACTGCGCGTCTGAGAAATCTATCTTATCTTGTTTTAACTCCCTATTTCCAGGAAGATAATCCCCATGGTAGCTTCCGTCATGAGGTCTTATGTTTTTGGTTCTACAGGCTCTCAGGCACCAAGACAAGATAGTCAGGAACACACAGTTACTGGCCGTGGCCTTGGAGGCCCATGGTACAGACAGGGAGAGACATCTCCACTCACACAGTTACAGAAAATAATATTAATTAGCACTAAGCAAGTTATGGTACTTTAACAATTATGTATGATCAGGATCACGCCAGTATAAACAACTAATAATAGGATAAGCAATTACTAATAAAATAATCACATGAATATATAATTTCAACAACACTAGGTGCGAAATACATGAAAATCTACCGTGCCTAAACATGGCAATGTTGCGTCCAAATGGGGGGAAACAAGGGGCGTGTTTAGGTAGTTCTCCAATCTCCATACCTGGCTACTTAATAAATACGAGAAAATGGAAGGGGACGCGTATCGAAAACAGTTCTGTTCTATTTCGCATTTCTTCCCGTAGCAGTTTTATAAGAATTCATAGGAAACTACG